>NC_079454.1:3087997-3172997 GCF_903798145.1 Danio aesculapii
GTTTAACTGTGTATATTTAATTATGTATCTAAGCTCAATATTACAGCAGAATGTAACACGTGGATGACGGAGACAACGTTAGGATCCAAGTGCAGGCTTATTCGTTAGTCCGGCAATCAAGGGTCAACACAGGTGCAAACAGATGAATATAGGCAAATCCAGAATCGTAGTCACTATAACAGGCGAGAGGTCTAAAGGCAGGCAGTGAACATGGACAAACAGACAAACTTGGCAAGGGTCAAAACACTGAGAAACAAGACTAAAGAAAACGCGTTGAATTGTCACTTTACAGGTAAACAAGACTCAGCCAGGAAGTGAGTGTGTGTGCTGCTAAATTAGTGTGTGTGATTAGTCCAGAAACAGCATCAGCTGTGGGAGTCCAATCAGTGGAGACTTGGAGCAGGTGTGTGTGTGTGTGTGGCATGACTGAATTTGTAGTTCATAAGATGTAGTCCATGTGAATGTGAGTGTTTACCAGCGACCTCTGGTGGTTAGATCGCTGGTAATCATGACACAGAACTACATACTTAAGGAGAATTTACAAGAACAAACCACTGGATAAACCATGATTATAATCATAATTAAATGTACTATTTTAAGATAAAAAATGATAAAAGTTGTAAATAAAAAACTTGTCTTCATTTCAAAAGAACAGTCTATTTAATTGTTTCTACTTAAAAGTTTCACGTTTATTTAAAATGTCATTTTAATTTTTAAAAATAATTGTTAGTACATTTTTAAATGTTTTTTTTAGCAATTTCTGAGTAAAAATGTTCTATTAATAATTAAGGTTTAGTTCTTATTAAATATGCAAACAGTCATTTTAAGCGCATAAACCTCAGAACTAGACTGTAAAAAATATCTGATAACTAATACTGAGTTACTGTATTTTGTGATTCACATGTGTGTATTTTCGGTCGTGAAATGCATTATAGGATGTCGATCTCTGCTCTGTCCACATTTGATGTTGAAAATTCAACTCTACAGTTTAACAGAGTGACTTTTATTGACATTTTAGTAATAATATAGTGGATAAGAAATCATATCTAAAGAATTAAGAAAACGTGCAGTTTATTACAAGGTTTTTGTAGCGTAATATACAGCCCCAAAACAGACAATATATGACTTTAAACTGCTAAAAATGTCACTTTTAAAACTTTTAAAGGTTAAAGTTGTTGGAAGACAGATCAAGGTCCCATAATGAAATTCAAAAACAGAAAAAAATGTAAGCGTAACTTTCAAATTCAAAGACCCTGCTCATTTACGGATACTGTATGCCTTTACAGTGTATCTGTCGTAGGATAAAAAAAGTATATCGTATTAGTGATGACAATGCAGGTTTTTGGGCTAAAATCTACTCCAAAAAATGTAGTAATGTAACGTTTGGCTGTTTAAAAAGTGCTGTTTATTAAAATGTTAAGCTAAAAAGATCATCCGCCATCACAGATTCCGCAAAGCGCAAGTGTTTTTGTGTGTGTTTGAATATGCCTTATTTACTTTATAGCTGCATAAATCCTTGTTTATGTGAATGACACCCCATTACCTCATCTGTTCGTTCCCATTTGAGCTAATATTTAGAGCTGTTAATGATCACACAGCTCGTTATTGCTGCTCCAGCTTGTTTAATTCATCCTTCTGCTTTACTTTCCAGCGTAATGTGCATCTCTCGTTCCCTCTTCAGCCATCTGGCTCACTCACACCTGTCTGTCTGCTGTCTACATAGGGAGCTTCATCTTCCTCTGTGCTCTAAAATAAAGTGTTTGAGGTTCCACAAAGAAGCTTTCTGTAAAGAGCTTTTAAAAAGTGCGTTTTGTAATGAATGTTTTGCACTACAAGGAGCTGTTCTTTGAATGAAAAGTTGGCATAGATGTTAAACCGTCATTCATGAAAGCCACAAAAACCGATAAACAAGCTTTATAGAGAATTTGCCATCTGAAACGCACAGTAAAACACACTCTAAATAACATATTTTAGATTAGTAAATGTGACAGCGCCCTCTAGTGGATTTGTTATCTGAAGCGTACAACAAAACGTTTCCCCAGCAAAGCATTTTTAGATAAAACATACCCTACATAACATATTTAAGATTCACAAATGTGTGACAGCGCCCTCTTGTGGATTTGTCATTTAAAATGTACAACAAAACATATCCTCAGTAACGTATTTCAGATAAAATGTACCCTAAATAACATATTTAAGATTTGCAAATGTAGACATCACCATCTAGTGGATTTGTCATTTAAAACGTACAACAAAACATATCCTCAGTAACGTATTTTAGATAAAACATACCCAAAATAACATATTTTAGATTCAGAAATGTGTTACAGCGCCCTCTAGTGGATTTGTCAACTGAAACGTACAACAAAACATATCTTCAGTAACGTATTTTAAATAAAACATACTCTAAATAGCATATTTAAGATTTGCAAATGTGTGACAGCGCCCTCTAGTGGATTTGTCATTTAAAACGTACAACAAAACATATCCTCAGTAACGTATTTGAGATAAAATGTACCCTAAATAACATATTTAAGATTTGCAAATGTGTGACAGCGCCCTCTAGGGGATTTGTCATCTGAAATGTACAACAAAACATTTCCTAAGTAACATATTTCAGATAATACATACTCTAAATAACATATTTAAGATTCACAAATGTGTGACAGCGCCCTCTAGTGAATTTGTCATCTGAAGTGTACAACAAAACCTATCCTAAGTAACGTTTTTCAGATTCACAATATGTAGACAGCGCCCTCTAGTGAATTTGTCATATGAAACGTAAAATAAAATCCACCCTAAATGACATATTTCAGATTTGCATAAAGTAAACAGTGGATTTGTCATCTGAAATGTGCAACAAAACATATCCTAAGTAACATATTTCAGATAAAACATACTCTAAATAACATATTTAAGATTCGCAAATGTGTGATAGCGCCCTCTAGTGAATTTGTCATCTGAAACGCTCAACAAAAAACATCCTAAGTAACGTATTTCATATCTTAAGTAACGCATGACTGTCAGTGCTTTAGGGCGGAGCACTTAGTGCATAAGGGCGGGGTTCTCAGTTGTTTAGGGTGGGGCTATCAGTGCATGTCTTGTTTCTCCCCTGCTTCTCAGGAGAAATCGGTTTGAACGAATATGATAATTGTTTGTCTGTAAAAATTTGACCATTATCCTGGTCATCATCGGGCATCTGAAAACAATATGGTGTTTCTGGTGAACAGTAATCCTCCACAACTGAGTGTAAACTGGCATTCGAACCTTCCTCCATTTTTTTCTAGCAACACCCATCTTCTATAAACCCAATCAGTTCCCAAAGGATGAAATCATGCACCTCTCTACATGTTTTGGGAATTTTAGGAAAGAATTAATACATCAATTAGATATTCCTCACGATAGGGGGAAAGACAACCTGAACTTCTTTCATGGAGACTTCAACACCAGGCTCTGGATAGGCAGCTCACGAATGTCTCCACACCTCTCCTTTGTGTCTCTGCGTATGAACGATCAGCTGTCGTCTGTTTACGCGAGATACAGTCATTAGGGCCGCGAGAGGAAATGAATGCAGTGCTGTATCTTTATTCATTGTGTCTAACACAAAGCAATTTACCAACAATTACAGTCAAGATAAAATATCTGTCACTTAGCGCCTCTTTAGAGATGACTGTGACTTCATTAGTGGAGGGGTGTGTGAGAGGGTGTGATTTCATTACTCCCATCTGCCGCGCGCCTGCGACTGTGTGTATTTCACACAGCTGCGTGCATGTGTGTGCGTATGTGTGTGTGAGACATCTCCTAGTCATTTTTATGGATTCAGAGTTTGTTTATCATAAAATGCGAGACTCGAGCACAAAACCAGTCTTGGGTTGCATGAGTGTATTTGTAAGAATAGCCAACAATAAAGGCATGTTTTTTCTGATTTATTTAGATTTTATTTTACACCATCAGATTCCAGATTTATAGTAGTGAAAATGAAACCTAGCCCCATGCTGGAGACTCGAACCTGCAACATTCAATCACACATCCAACTCTCTAACCATTAGCCAATGGCTGCCACTGTTACCTTAGCCAAATATTGTCCTATTACGACATATCATGTAACTGTAACCCTGCCAATCCTACACCACCCAATTCACTCTCCGCATTGCTCTAACAAGGAGGCCAAAAACCATGGCCTCTAGCATCTGTCACTAGAACACCTTTTCGAGTTTAGAGGAGTGAGGTTTACCTGCACAGCACTTCACTAGCTGGCCTTTGTTACACTCACCCCCCTAAACCTCACTCCCATCCAGGTCACGGCACCAATGTAACCCCGCCGGTCCTACACCACCCAACCTATTTTCCACATGGGAGTTGTTTGCTCTAAAAAGGAGACTAAAGACCATGGCCTTTAGTGTCTGTTGCTAGAGCACCTTTTAGGTTTCAGAAGAGTGAGGTTACCTTCCAAGGGTTTACCTTCCGGAGTGACAACTTTAAAGAAGGTTAGGACATTGGGATGAGCTTCGTGGTGTTGTGTTTGACTCCAAACAACTTCCCTGCTTAAAGGATCATGCACTAAATCAATTTTTAAAAATTGCAATTCGAAATCCTTCATTCTGAAGAGCCTTTCAAAGTGTCCACTTTTAAGCACTTCAGTTTGGAAGGACACTTCAATATGGCAGCCATGATTGTTTTCACTTCCAAGTGTCCTACGGAGAGTAATATATCCCATTTTGAATAAACCATCAGCATGTGAAATCATCCCCTTCTTCTTTTTCTTCTATTAATGGCAGTTGGAAAACCAGCATATTGTTCATTTACATTATCTATTGGGATGCATTGTGAAGCTCGGTTGGAAAGGGAGAAACAAAAAAAAATAATATTTTACAAATATCCCAAATATTTAAAGAGATTATTATACACCTTTAATTGTTCCTGTGCATTCTGCAATATAACCATTAATATTGAACCTCCAGGAACCCGTAAATGGGTGTCTGTTTGTGTATTCATTCAGGTTTAACTCAGTGGTGTGGTAGCTATGATTCTATGATTACATCATGGAGACCAGCCAAAATTTCATCTGTCAAAAAAATCATCTAACCATCTGATTGCCGATAGGGAGAGGTTAATCACCTCAATGTTCCCCTCTGCACAAACTCAACATTACAACAAAGCTGAAATTTGGCCCGAATCAAAAAAAGAGTCACACAAGTCTGAATTCAGTCAACTAAAATCGTTTAGTGTATGGCCCAACTACTAAACATACACGGATGAGGGAGCACTAAAAAGAAATGAGTTCATTTTGGTATCTCAGACTTTGATTGACATTCATATCCGAGGGATCTCTTGAAATTTTGTGAAGATCTGTGGGTTTACCAGTGTTTGAGAAGCAGCAAATTTTAGCAAGTCAATCTCATTAGCTGAATTTCCGTTGTCTCGTCTGAATCAGTCATTTTTCCAAAGTAACTTCTGGGGTCTGATCGGGCCTTGTCTGGACTTCTTATGATGATTCCATGTTGCGCTTTACCTGTGAATTTCTGACTTGACTTTCTCCTTCCCACTGAACTGAACAGGTAGTGTGATGTTTGATTTGGGGGCAGAGGTAGGGTTTTTGTGTTGCACTGTGAGCTTGACCCTGTGATGGGCCCTACAGTGGAAATGCAGCATTATTTCAGCTATGAATTCCTTGCTCACTCTGGTCAGATAGTATAAAAGCAGCTATTGTTGCCTTCTTTGAGTACTTGACTAAGCACTTGTCTGCTTTTGTCTCCTCAGGGTCTCTTTGTGCTGGGTCTGCCCTATGCCCTGCTCCAGAGCGGTTACCTGGGTCTGCTGTTACTGGTGTTAGCGGCACTCATCTGCAGCTACACTGGAAAGATTCTTGTGTCCTGCTTGTATGAAGAGGATGAGAACGGCTGCCCGGTCCGCGTAAGACACACCTATGAAGACATCGCTAATGCCTGCTGCAGACACATCTGCCCATGCATCGGGGGAAAGGTTGTGAATGTAGCGCAGCTGGTAGAGCTAGTCATGACCTGCATCCTCTACTTGGTTGTCAGCAGCAATCTGATGTGCCACAGCCTGTTTTTTCTGCCTCTGAGCCCGACGACCGGCTCCGCCATCAGCTTTCTGATCCTGCTGCCCTGCATGCTGATCCGGGACCTGAGGGTGGTGTCCCGCCTCAGCCTCTTCTGCTCGCTGGCTCAGTTCCTCATCACCTTCATTGTGATTGGCTACTGTGTGCGCCAGTCTCCGCAGTGGGCCAGCAGGAGTCTGCGTGCAGCTGTGGTGGACTTTGATAGCTTCCAGGTGGCGGTGGGAGTGATTATCTTCAGCTATACCTCACAGATCTACCTGCCCACGTTGGAAGAGAGCATGATGGACCGGCTGGACTTCAGCACCATGATGGACTGGACTCACGCTCTGGCCTGTGTCCTGAAGACGGCCTTCTCTGTGCTGGCCTTCCTAACGTGGGGAGAGGAAACTAAAGAGGTACACTGATCTCACATGACTGTTGACATGTTCTGATATACTTTAAATTAAACTGAAGAATTTAATGGTCAGAGTAAATTACGCAATCACCTGTTTTGTAACTTCACCTTCTTTAAGATGTGATTGATTCATATCGCACATTCAGGGACAGACTGGCAATAGGGAGGACCGGGACATTTGACTAACGGTCAATCGTGAATCTGGCCAAAGCACAACTGTCCCCCCTCCCCTCGGTCTGCGCTCAAACTGCTTTTGCCTTCTGATCCTGAGCATGCCTATGTCATTGATGATTCGACTGTTCAGTTTACCAGAAGAGAAGCGCTTTCGCTCAGCACAGAGGAGAGTGCTTTAGTTCATAAATGATCATAAACGTCATCTTGCTGCACATATTAGGGGATTTGCTGAAGGTGCAGTTGACATGCAGTGAGAGCCTTGCGTCTTTAATAAACTATAACAGTTCGCATTCATTGAAAAGTAAGAATGATTGATAAATCCAAATCAAACAGTCTCTTAAGTTTCAGGGTCTGGCACACTTTGCACACACACTAAAAGCGTACACACTAAATACCTTGCCAAAACCCAACCAGGCCACGCTCTGGCACACTTCTTCTAACCGGATCAGGGCCGGTCAACTGAACTGCGCCTGGACCCAATTCGTAGCACTCACGCTTGTCAAACGAACAGGGAAATGCACCTGGGCACAGTTCGGATGGCATAGTGTGAGTGCACCCTTAGGTGGCCTGAGGTAATATCTTTCCCAGGTGAAAATACTGTCCCAGTCTGCCATTGCTCACATTCATGGCCTACTGCAGTGTTGTGGTGTTGGAGTGTTCGAAAACGGTATACGTCAAACAGCCTTCTCAAATTTCTTTTGCCCAAAAAAAAAAGGAAAAAAAACTTGTTTTGAAGTATATATGGACCTTAAAGTTGGCATGAAATCAAAATTTACTCTTCTTACTGTTAAATGTCTATACAGTAGTGCTTGTTATAAATCATGTATCTGTGCACTTTATATCGTGAAAAATAATTTGCTCTCACAATCTTTAATCAAACACCATAACCTTACCTCGCACCTTCTGGTCACATGAAATGCCTTTATGGTGGAGCTTTCAGTAGTTTAAGGTGGGGTTATCAATCCTTTAGGGGAAGGGATATCAGCAATTTAGGGCAGGACTATCAGTCCTTTAGGGAAGGGCTATTAGACTTTTGGGGCGTGGCTATCAGTATGTTTCATTTCTGCCCTGCCTTCACAGGAGTCAGTGGTTTGAACAAATATGATGCAATTCTGCAACATTTGGCTCCTCATTTTCATAACTATTGGGCATCCAAAAACATTGTGTACCAGAGGTTGCAGACAGAGAGTATTCAGCCACAATTGAGCAGAAACGGACATTTAAATCATCCTCCATTTTGTTAGCAATGTCCATCTTCAGATGATTCAATTGCCTCCCATAGGCTGAAACCATTTTTTCTCCTTTCAAAAACCATTTCTAGTGCATGTACGTGACTCTTAACTCCTGTTTCATATCAACTTTAAAGGGCCATTGTAATGAAAAGTTACCATAAATGTCAAACCTAGGAGATTACAATACTGACTAAAGTAAATTGTAATCCATAACCGATCACAATTCCTAAATAATCCACCCAGCCAAATTTCAATTTCTGTCCAGGTGAATGATCTCTGAATGATCTCTCAGTTTATGTAAAGCACTTTTAATTACCATTGTGTATGAAATGTGCTATATAAATGAACTTGCCTTGCCTTGCCTTTAAGTGGACTTAAATATGTTTATTATTATTTTCAGGTGATAACAGATAACTTGCCCTCTGCTTTGCGTACCGTGGTGAATCTGTGTCTGCTGGCGAAAGCTCTGCTCTCGTACCCACTGCCATTTTATGCTGCGGCAGAAATACTGCAGACCGGCCTTCTGAAGCTGGACTCCGGTTCCGAGCGGTGGACTCTGCTGCTGCTGCGTGGATCTCTGCTGCTGCTCACCCTCCTCATGGCACTGTTCGTGCCCCGCTTTTCTCTCCTCATGGGCCTGACGGGCAGCGTGACAGGGGCGGCCATGACTCTGCTGCTGCCGGCTCTCTTCCACCTGCAGCTGAAGTGGACGCAGCTGGACCTGAGCCGGAGGATGCTGGACCTGCTGATCTTACTGCTGGGCGGATTCTGCAGCATCTCCGGGGTCATCTGCTCCATCAGAGGGATGATAACCGTCTTTGAGGACAAGTAGATAGCACATCGTCCTGTCTGCCTCAAGGTTATTTTAGTAAACAAATACTCAGGCCTGTCCATAGGAACACAGGTATTTTTAAAGCCTGTTTGTCCACACAAAAATGTAGCATCAGGTGACTGAAACCGAAGCTTTCTGAAAACTCCAGCCAGGGTGAAGATTTCAAAAGTCCAGGTACAGCAGGGGTGCCACTAAGGGGGAAAGTTAGGACGATTCTAAGGGCCCACGCTGTTTTGGGGGCCCCAGAGATACTATTAGGGGCCCACCAGACAACCCCTCCCCCCATTCACTTTCATTCGTGACCCCCATCCACCTCTTTAATTTTGACACCTTCACAATCACTAAATGTTGTCATAGGGCCCATACCGGCCAGCGGCGCCCCTGGGGTACAGTGTGGTGGTGTGGATGCTATAATTGGAGTTTTCGCTTAAGGCTGATTTATACTTCTGCATCAAGCGCACGCGTATGTTCCGGCGCAGCCTGGGCGCTGTCGCATTGTTCTCACTTTGGCTGAGGCGCACCTTTCAAAAAATATAACTACACCACAACAGTACGTAGTTCAAGCTCTGTGATTGTTCAGATTGGTAGTGATGATGAGCTTGTGTAGTGCTGAGAGCTACGAGCCCGATGGATCGATTGTTTACAAGTGTCGAGTCGCGTGAAGGAGCTGCAGATGGAGACTGTTGTTTTGTGTTTACCTTATAATTAAAGTTTTTGCATGTCCCCCGGTTCCCGCCTCTGAAACTTGACACAGAGGAACATAAAAACCTACTGCCAGCTAGCATTTTGGAAGTGTTATTGCAAAGCAACACAAATGCGCGCAGAAATAGAAATGCACAGTAATGCGCAAGGCAAGTGCTGTGGGTTAGGCCGATCACTCGACACAGAAGTATAAATTAGCCTTTATGATGTCAGCATGCATGCTGTTTTCTCCTTTCTGATTGGCCAACATGGCTGGGTTCACACCAAACATAAAAGAAGTTCACGGTAAACGTAATGCATATTCCTCATCATTCGAATCTTTCGCACCGCGGGACGGTGATCCCCCTCTGTTCTTATGCTTGCATTTACTCATATGCAATTTAGTTGCAAAAATGCTTAATACCAAATTTGGTGTGAACTCAGCATAGAAGTGTCAAAGTGTCATCGCCCCCTGTTGGTTCGGAGTGTGCTTAACATGCATCACAGTATGTTTTTGCATTTTCTTGTGGACAGGGATTTTTTTTTGTAATAAATCAGTTAATAAAAATAACTGTGTACATGTGGACATGGCCTGAAACAAGTCATTGCTTCTCTCTCATGTTTATCGTCAGTAGTTTGTTTAAGATGTTTTTATGGCCAAGAAATTTTCACCAGCTATGAGCAGAGTAAACACGCAAAATCACCCTCTGATGGTAGATAGCACTTAATCCTTGTGTATTGTTCAAATTGACTACCCTTTTATTATGTTTTTGTTCCATTGGCTTCCATTATAATCACATTTTTGGTGACATGTTGGAGCAGCTTTTGGCATGACATGACAAAACAAAATGTTTTTTTTACTTTAATAAACTATGAGTTCACATTCATTGAAAAGTAAAAATGATTAATAAATCCCTATGAAACAATCTCTTAAAAGTTATCATGCGCCTTCATTTTCGGGCTCAGACGCGCCATGCAGGTGGGGGTTTTTTTAATGAAGCCTTTATACCTGGTGTTTTGTGCATTGGTGTGCATTAAATGTCATCGAAAAGTGCAAGCAAAAGGCGTCTTGGTGTCCAAGGACATTAAGACTAAACTATTGGTCAATAAACATTTTCCTTAACTGAAATAAAATGTAAATATTCATAATAAATAAATAAAATAAACACTAACAGTCACTAAAAACTGAAATAAAATAATAATTAGCAAAAACATTCATCAATTTTAGAATTTATAAGCCCTCATAATGTGGTGGAAAATCTGACCTGCAGCTGACCTGACCTCCTCCATGTCATATATATATATATATATTCATTTATTCATTTTCACACTTAGTCCCTTTATTAATCTGGGGTCGCCAGAGCAGAATGAACCGCCAACTTATCCAGCATATGTTTTACGCAGCTGATGCCCTTCCAGCTGCAACCCATCACTGGGGAACACCCATACACTCTCATTCACACACATACACTACAGACAATTTTAGCTTACCCAGTTTACCTGTACCACATGTCTTTGGACTTGTAGGGGGAACCAGAGCACCCGGGAGAATATGCAAACTCCTCACAGAAACACCAACTGACCCAGCTGAGGCTCGATCCAGCGACCTTCTTGCTGTGATGCGAATGTGCTACCCACTGCGCCACCGTGCAGCCCTAAACTGAAATTTACAGCAAATTTTAAAAATATCATCAAAACATAAAAATGAATTAAAATAGCAAAACTATATAATAACCTTGATCTGCTAGCGAGTCTGCACTTGCGTTTGCTCTGCCTGCTGGCGTTAGGTTGTTAATAAAGTTAAACGGAGCCGTGTCTGGAGGTTAATGAGCCTGCTTTGCTTCCTTCCACAAATCTGACTGTGAAATGTTATCTAGCGTCGAGTGTTGTTGTCATAATTCACCATGTTCATCGCTCAGGCACTTACCAGGCCAATCATGCATGAAAAGCACACGAGATCCTGTTGTACAGTGTGTTTATTATTCCCTCATCGTCTCTGGAGCGCAGTAAACAACTTTTGACAGTCAGTTAACTTCATGTAAAAAAAAGAGGAACGAATCATAAACATACTGCTGGCAACTAATAGGCTATTAAATTATGAGCTTCTGAAACAGCACTTTTTCATAACTGCGTCAATTTGCATTTCTCCCTCTCTCACTCTGCGTTGATGAGAATATGATTATGAAATTATATTTGTGCCTGCAAGACAAACAGCAAGGTCAACGATCATTTCTGAATGAAAATCAGACAAAGGAAGCTGTTTTAGCCAAAAATGTACACTGAAAACCAGAATGCAACATGAACCTTCATCATTTAAAGTGCTGCCTTTTTGCTTTATGTCATGTGCTCTGGTCTGTATGATCTTACAGTAAAAGAAGTGTTTGCACTTGATCGCCTGCTGTGTTGAATCGTTTCTTGTACATCCTTGCCTGCAGTCAGCTACATACTAAAAGCATCCGCTCTGTTCTTGAAGTGCTGAATTTGTAAGTCTTTTCCATTTGTGAAAATTGTTATTTTACTGTTGAAATTAATATATTTTCCGCCTCAAGGTGTTACCTGTTTGTTCAGAGAAGGTCACAAGACCTAGACGGTACAAATGCTCTGCTTGCCATTCTTTTACACAACAATGGCATTCTTTAGACCTACAAACACAACACAAAAAAATTGGTTTCAAATCGAATGTGTTTCAAAACTACACCCTTATTGTTTGTTCATAAACCCACGCCAAAACAGGGAGAACATGCAATCTCCAGACAGAAATGCCAACTGACCCTGATGGGACTCGAATTAGCAACCTTCCCGCTGTGAGGCTATTGTGTTACCCACTGCGCCACCGTCACACCCTTCTTTATTCTTTAACAGTATGAATTACACAAGTGTGATTTATTTTTCTTGTTGCAATTAATTCCTGTAAGCCAGGGGTGGGCAAACTCGGTCCTGGAGGGCCGGTGTCCTGCATAGTTTAGCTCCAACTCCAATCAAACACACCTGAACATGCTAATCAGTGTCTCCAAGATCACTAATTATCTATAAGCAGGTGTGTTTGATCAGAGTTGGAGCTAAACTGTGCAGCACACCGGCCCTCCAGGACCGAGTTTGCCCACCCCTGCTGTAAGCTGTTACAAAAGTTTTAAAAAAAGGTTGCTTTATTAATTAGCACATTGGTCTATTGTATATACATGTTCAGACTAAACAAATATTTCAGCCAAATTAAATTGCAGGTTATTCCCTTGTATGAGCCCTTGATCAGGTTGACCACCTTGGCTGGGTGGCTCACCAACAGCAAGTGAAGATGGGAGTCTGACAGGGCTGCTTGTTATCCCGTTCCTCTTCCTCATTAGCCACATTTCCACTATCGGGCCAGTGCGAGCCAGGGCTTTAATCGGGCCAGGCCGGGCCAATAGCCCGGGAGGTTGAGAAATGAGGCCGAAATCATGTCGCGTTTCCACTGTCGGGCTAGTTGCTCGCAGCGCGTCACGCAAACACCGCCCCCAGAATGTCCCCCGAATCAAACGTCACACAACCCGTCACACAACCCGTCACACAACCCGCCCACTTCAGCGGGAACAAAAAACTCAAATTATAACCACAAACACAACCTGGCATCACTACGAGAGCTGGAAGATGGAGAACACCGAAGCTATTGCTTTTTTACTGTTTGTGGTCTGTTGGTGTAAGGCCAGACAGCGATCCCTGGATAAGGACATTCGAGTTCGTCTGCTATCCATTTTTTCTTCTTCTTAGTGAGTTGATCAAGCGCGATGGCAAAACAAATGTAAGGGAAGAAAGCATCTTGTCTCCTCTTTACCTGACAGGAAAACTCCGCCTTTGTACGTAACCCTGCCCCGAAGCCCCAGTTGGCCCTCCTTGGCCCAAGGTATTCGGCGGGCCGAAAAAGGCCGGACGCTGGCCCCAAGGAAGCCCTGCTTTGGCCCGATTACGCCCCGGAAGTGATAGTGGAAACACGACTGGCCTTGGCTCGCCCTGGCTCGCTCGCTTTAGGCGCGATAGTGGAAACGCGGCTATTGCTATCAATGGATCATGAAGACATCCACCAGTGAACGCAGGACCGGACTCCAGTGGACCCTGTGGAGCCAATTGGAAGACTTAGGATGCTTTCCCATCTGTGGTTTGGTTGGCTTTCCTCCGAACCAGTTGAAAAGAACCAAAATGCAGTCATGTGATAAAATCCACATCACTCATTGGCCAGATTTTATTGAATGTATTTCCTAAACTGCTTTTCGATTGGTCAGAATTAATGTGCGGGAAAATGCCAATGCATCTCCTGCAAGTAAACAAACTGGCAGACACAAAATGTCACTTTTTACTATGGAGGGACGTCTGCGCTGACTGATTGTATCCCTGATCACAGTATACTGTGTAATTTGTATACATCACTTTAGACAAACTATACATTTCAAGAATGAAGCGCGGATGTGGCTGGGAAACAATGTTTTAATGCATTGCAAGCAGCGAAGGCACATCGCAAGTCACTTCAGGAGGAGGCTTGATTTAGTTTTGCTAAACTGTGACACAGTTATCTTCCGGAAACATTACCAACGATCCTTCAGGTAATGTTTTTCCCTCTCTCTCTGTTTAAAATTGTTGGTAAAGCACTGGCAAAAAATATTTTTCCTCCACACCCCATAATGCACAGAGGCTATGGCAGCTGGTCCAAAAAGATGCAGTACTTTTTGTGGTTGGGTCTGTTTTAGTTCAGATTATGTTCTCACCACAAACGAACTGCTCCAGGGTTCGATTGTGGTAAACCAAGGAGGACTTCAAGGAGGTCTCTGTATGCTTTTTTTGGTCCGCTTTTGGTGCGCACTCGAGTACAATTGCTACAATCACACCTGCCTACACGAACTGCACCAAGAGGGAAAACAAACTCTAGTGCGGTTCAACCGAACTAAATAAAGCAGGTGTGAAAACACCCTGAGACTTTGCCAATGATCTCACACTTTTCTCCCACAGCCAGCAGCAGATGCAAGAGAAGACCATTTTGTTGGTAGCCACATCATCACAGGTTGGATTCAATATCCACACAGAGAAGACCAAGATTCTTAAGATCAACTCCAACTGCAACAATCCAGTAACCCTGAATGGAAATTCCCTGGAGGAGGTACAGTTCTTTACCTACCTGGGCAGCATCATCAACCAGCAGCGTAGAACAGATACAGACAGTAAGGCAAGAATGGGCAAAGCAAGAACCACTTTAACCCTGCTCAAGAACATCTGGGCTTCGAGAGAACTTACTTTAACCACCAAGACCCATCTGTTCAACTCAGTATTGTTGTACGGGGTCAAAACTTGGAGGATAACCAAAACTACCATCCAGACAGGCTCTCAAATGAAATCCCCAAGGGAATCGGAAAAGAGGCCGTCCAAAAAAACACCTGGCAACGTGACCTAGTGGCAGACATCACAAGGATGGGTTACACCTGGAGACAAGTAGAAAGAATGACCCAGGACAGATAACTCTGGAGATCGACCGTTGAAAGGGGTGGAGGGCAAAAGTAAGTAAGTAAGTGAATTAAATTGCTAAAGGATTATGAAGTATAATAGGTAACACATGTAATGTGAAATGATACATTTGAAGAGTTGAATTAACTGTATCACACAGTTATGGGATGCATTGTGTACAGTCTTTACTAAAGTTTTAGACTGTTCAAGGCTTTAGGAGCCATATATGAGAACACTCAACCTCCTTTAGTGGACTTTGTTATTCTGGGTACTACTAGAAGCCCTGAGTTTGAGATCTTAACGAGCGAGTTGGAATGTAGGGAGACAGAATGTTGGTTAGATAAACAGGAGCTAGATTATTAAAAGCTTTATAGCTAAGAAGCAATATTTTATAATCAATACGGAACTTAACAGGCAGCCAGTGTAAGGAGGATAAAATTAGGGTGATATGATCATATTTTCTAGACCTGGGAAGAACTCTGGCAGCTGCATTTTGCTCTAACTGGAGTTTATTAATAGAGGATGCTGGGCAACCAGCAAACATAACCTTACAGTAATCTAATCTAGATATCATAAAAGCATGAACTAGCTTTTCTGCATCTGAGATAAATAGCTTGCTTCGTAGCATAGCAATATTTCTGAAATGAAACAAGGCTGTTTTTGTAACATGGGAGATATGATTTTCCAAAGTTGGGTTGCTGTCTATGATAACACCCAGATCTTTTACAGTAGAGCTTATACTGACACTCGCTAGTTGCAGGTCGAGTTGTGAGATCTGCTGTGTACAGGATTTTGGCCCAATAAGTAATACTGTTTAGTCTGATTTTAATAGAGGAAAATTGTTGGTCTAGTCTTTTACATCTTACTTTACATCTTAATATCTTTGATTTAAGTATTTAACATCAGCTTAGATTAATAAAAGTTTTTGTAATTTGTTAACATACATTGTATTGTTAAATTGTTTGCATTATTTCCACCCCTAGTAGACAATGCAATTGGAAATACATACTTTTAGTCAGCATTTGTGTTTAAAAATATAAAAAACGTACTTCAACACACGTTTGACTACAGATTGTTGGTAAAATTAAACACTAGGGGGCAGTATGATGACAACAACTTTTGTTCCTTTTCACATGAATGATATTTACCAGGACATATTGTTGATGAATGAAGGGTTATTTTAATGCAGTTCTTTGCCCAGCTCCATATAAACACCACAAAACTTCTTAACACTATGATCTTAACTACTCGCTGATATGAAGAATTGATCACTTTTAGCTGTTTTCACAGATCAGTGTGAATGACATGAAGTCTTTCACATCTTGTAAACACACCTTGTAAATGTACCCTTAGAGTCTGATAGACCCAGTCTTATGTTTGATCAATAAACCAGTACATTGAGCACTAATACACACACACACACACAGTAAAACCCTAAGTTTTAAGAGTTCTTTTTTTAATATACTCACAATCTGCCATTTCTAAACCAACAGATCTTAAAAAACAGGCTGTGTTTTTTGTCTTTCTCTCTTCAGACAGTCGAGCCCTACACTCACTCCAGTGGTTAAGTCAATAGTGCTGTGTTATTGTGTTCAGACAAACAGATCAATGTCTTTGACCTCAGCGTTAAATATATAAAAGAATTCAATATTCCTCTCTTGACGCTGAACTCCAGTTAGAAAGAAGAAATGCAGGTTTCTAGGAAAATGTCTTTACAAAAAAAGCTGAAATTGGACATTTATAAATCGTATTGCTTCAATGCAGACTCCTGTGAAGAGTCCGAAAAGCAGAAAGGGGATCTTTGAACAGTAGATATGGGCAGACATGAAATGGGAACCTTCATAAACACTTGAAAATGCTTGAATGTCTCACTTGGAGTTCATTCTGTGAGAAAAAACTAAGCTACAGATGATTTTCCAGCCAAAAAAACAAAAGGGAAACGTCCTAAATGTGGAATAGCCAGAGACAAAAGAGCATCTTGAAATGAGCACATTACTTTTTACTGTCACCCCAGCTTTTTGAACATAGAGATGTCATGTTCGACTTAAATGAATGCCAGTCTTCAACGCTTTGGTGCATTGATTTAAGCTTGGTCTCATTTTAAAGAAGACAGATGTCAGATCGTAGCTGAAGTGAAAAAAGGTTAAAAAGTTAAATAAAGCTTAATGTATGGGCCTTTGCTTATGCAGATAATAAAACAATGATAAAATATCTTATGTTACATGGCGACACAGTGACGCAGTAGGTAGTGCTGTCGCCTCACAGCAAAAAGGTCGCTGGTTCGAGTCTCGGCTGGGTCAGTTGGCCTTTCTGTGTGGAGTTTGTATGTTCTGCCTGCGTTCGCGTGGGTTTCCTCCAGGTGCTCCGGTTTCCCCCACAATCCAAAGACATGCGGTACAGGTGAATTGGGTAGGCTAAATTGTCCGTAGTGTATTAGTGTGAGTGAGTGTGTATGGATGTTGCCCAGAGATAGGTTGCGGCTGGAAGGGCATCCGCTGTGTAAAACATATGCTGAATAAGTTGGCGGTTTACTCCGCTGTGGCGACCCCGGATTAATAAAGGGACTAGGCCGAAAAGAAAATGAATGAATGAATGATGTTACATAAAATATGTATTTTAGACCAAATGTTTTAGCCTACAACTGACAGAAAATCAAAGCTAAATATCTGAATATATTATATTCCAAATTTAAAGTTGATATCTCAAAAAATGAGCTTTCAGTAAGATTTAGATTGGCCGCAGTACCAAACATGACCACCAGATGACATACAGTTTCCATTAATGGCCATATGAGGGCGCCAGGTGTTTTAAAGAGCCGTATTTTTTCATATGTTTGACAATATATGTAAAGCAGACATCCAATTCGAAAGTAGTGTGGGCAGTTTGATGGTATTTGCTTTGAACTTAGCTCCTAAAAAACATTTTTAAAAATGACATGTAATTCCATTAGAAGAAACAAATAAACATAAACAAATAAGTCAGTGGTTATGGATTTCCAACATTTTTCGAAATATCTTATTTTGCCTTCAACAGAAGAAAGAAACTCAAACAGGTTTGAAGTAAACAAAGGGTGAGTAAATGATGACAGAATTTTCATTTTTGCGTGTACTGTCCCTTTAAAAACAGTGAGTGGAGTTTTGATGTGGCGTATTTGTCGCATTAAGTAAACTGGTAATGAGCTGCTCAATTCATTTATTGAGACTTTATTAAATACTGGGATATATTTGCTGCAGCTCATTCTAAAGACATGATATATTCATGATATACCTGTTAATGAAATGCATGTCGAGACCACACACCTTTAAATTATGGAAAAAATTTATATTTATCTGCAGAAAAGTCTAACAGAGTTGTGCATTTCAAATACAGTACATATATTTTATTGGATGATTTCCCTCTTTAGAAGCGTGTTTCGAATGTCTAAATGGGAAAAGACATTAATAATAGGTCAGTTCATGTAGACTCTGCTGCTGTGTTTTTGCTCTTTCTGCTGAGAATAATAACATGATCACTGGCTGGAGCTGCTGGAATGAGCAGATCTCATTAAACCAGCGCAGACTCAAACGCGCAAACAGATGTGCGCGGATTTGTGAACTTGGCACGGGCAGGCGAGCCTCTCAACGCAGCCAAATCCGCAGGCATGAGATTCAATACGCTTTAGTTGGGGTTTTTTTCGTGGCAAAAAGCCCATGTTCTCAAGTGCATTCACTCTATTCTGTCTTTCTTTCTCCGGGTCTTTGTTTTGCAACTTCCCACCTCCGCGCAGCTCCGGCTGCCCACGCGCTATGCGCGCACACCGGCCGGCGGCTGGCGCAGGTCCGAGCGCAAATGTGACGCGCTGTGATTGGGAACTTTGCGCTGCAGGAGGACGGAGATTAGAGAAGCGTGTGAAATGTCAGCCGGTGGAGAAATAACTTTCTCGGGGTCGCGGTGTGAGCTGGAGGCGCGCGGGGTCGCGGGTCTCGTATCAGTAATGAGCCGTAATGGCCCTTCATTATCACGCGTTATCAATAGCAGGAATAATACGGACACGGTCAGCGAATGTACCGCCAACTCTTTGAGCGACTTGGAGGACAATTACTCAAGATCCGCCGCAGACAGCCCGTAATTACAAATCCATTTGCGGGGCGCGGAGAATAATGAGGAAAGTGCGGAGGTGAAGAGTCCCCCCTCCCCTAATCTCCAATGCCTTGAAACGAGGACAAAGCGCATGTGTTCAGCAAACGCAGCAGAAGCTTTATGATGAAAGTCTTGATAACATATCGGGTCCCTGGCTGTACGGGAGATTATTAAAGGTGGAGCTCCCCGGAAAACTTCACTGAAAGTTGCCTGGCTGAAATGTGCGCTTGTAAAGACTGAAGTGCTCCACTGAGGGTCTGCTTCATTTCGGAGCTGCGCTGGAGGTCGTGAGCACTCAGCAGTCGCTGAAACTGTCACCGGCTCACTCTTTAAAGGTGTATTTGTACAGCAGTCCTTGTTACAGGGGCGGATTTAGTGATTTGGGGGCCCTAAGATATTCAAGCCAAGGACCCCAAGTGTCCTAAAATGCACCTTTTTTATTTTCTTAAATGACTCAATCTCCTTTTCTACATCTTGTCTTAATGCAAAATAATAAGAAGAACATGTAAAGCATCTTGTAAAACATTTTAAATGATTTGTTTTCTTAAAAATTAATTCACAGCTAAAGATGATAAATCTCTTTGACTGCTGGACTGCTCCAAGATTGAGGGTTGAGGGGGGGGGGGGGGGGGGGGGGGGGCACATTTGTGCAGATGTAATAATTACGTTAACTGTTTCTTTTTTTAGACCCTCGTCCCACGAAATATGATAGAAAATTATGTTATATAATTTTTAGCAGGTATTTATTTGGGGGCCATCAGATATTCCTTTGGCCCTAAGTGGCTGCTTACCTTGGTATTGGTTAGATCTGCCCCTGGCTTGTTATAATGGATGTGAGCACTTCATTATTTATCCAAAAAAAACATTTCCCTCCATAATGTTTTGTCATAATGTGACTTTTCTTCACTTTTTGTCACATGGTTTGCCATTAGGGCGGGGCTATCAGTCTTATAGGGCGGGGCTATAAATCATTAGAGGCGGGGCTATCAGTAATTTGAAGTGGGGCCATCAGTTCTTTTGGACAGACAGGGCTATCAGTAATTTAGTGCAGGGTTATCAGTAATTTAGGATGGGGCTATCATTAATTTAGGGCGGGGCTATCTGTGATTTAGGGCAGGGTTATGCTGCGGTCACACTAGAGTTTGTGCGTGCGAAGTTCTGTTGTACGGCATGGTGAAAAGGGGCGGGATTAAACAAGATGATTAGAGATTGCGATTGATCCATGTTTTAAATTTCTGTCCAAAGAGGTCATGTTTCGATCATCGATTGGTCTCATGCTGTCATGTGATGCGATTTCGCAGGTCAGAGTTCTCCAAGCTTGAACTTTCCAATGCAGGGAACTGCGAAACTTGTGGCACAAGCTTGCGTTTCTGGTCTGGCGCATTCGCCTGCCTATGAATGGAAGTCTATGGGGAGAAAAGTCCAGTGTGACCTCAGCTTTTTCAGTACTTAGGGCGGCGCTATCAGTACTTTAGGGCAGAGCTATCTGTCCTTTATGGCAGGGATATTAGTACTTTAGGGTGGGGCTATCAGTAATTTAGGGCGGAGCTATCTGTCATTTAGGGCAGGGATATCAGTACTGTAGGGCGGGGCTATCAGTAATTTAGGGCGGGGCTATCTGTCATTTAGGGAAGTGATAGTACTTTAGGGTGGGGCTATCAGTAATTTAGGGTGGAGCTATCTGTCATTTAGGGCAGGGATATCAGTACTTTAGGGTGGGGCTATCAGTAATTTAGAGCGGGGCTGTCTGTCATTTAGGATAGGGTTATCAGTACTTTAGGGCAGGGCCATCAGTAATTTAGGGCTGGGCTGTCAGTACTTTAGAGTGGAGCTATCTGTTATTTAGGGCAGGGTTATCAGTACTTTAGGACGGGGCAATCAGTAATTTAGGGAAGGGCTATCACAAATTTAGGGAGGGGCTATCAATACTTTTGGGCGGAGCTATCTGTCATTTAGGGCAGGGTTATTAGTACTTTATGGCGGAGCTGTCAGTAATTTGTGGCAGGGTTATCAGTACTTTAGGGCGGGACTATCAGTAATTTAAGTCAGGGCTATCAGTCATTTAGGGCAGGGCTATGAGTAATTTAGGGCAGAATTATCAGTACTTTAGGGCGGAGCTATCAATCATTTAGGGCAGGGCTATCAGTCCTTTAGGGCGGAGCTATGAGTCATTTAGGGCAGGGTTATCAGTACTTAAGAGTGGGGTTATCCTTCATTTAGGGCAGGGCTATCAGTCCTTTAGGGTGGAGCTATCAGTCATTTAAAATGGGATTATCAATCCTTTAGGACTGGGCTATTAATCATTAGGGGCGGGGCTATCAGTATTTAAGGCAGAGCTAATAATCTTTAGGGGAAGAGCTATCTGTCATGTGGGGAGGAGTTGTCATTTAGGGTGGGATTATATTGGTCCTTCAGAGACACATATTTCCTTATTTCAAGACCGTTTCGATCAGGTGTACATCATGATATGGGAAAAAAGGACAATCTTAACTTCCATGTCATGCTGAATTTAAAGACAGTAGTGCTCTCAAATGTCAAAAATTACAATGTTTATTTTGCTAGCACACACTGATATGTTTTAGGTGAACAATTAATCAGTTTAACAATTAATCCACATAAAAGTAAATATATATATATATTTATCAAAGTCTGATCTTTTTCTTCCACATGTGGAGTGGCGCTACAATAATTTTAGCCACTCTTCTCTTTTCAATAGGTTTCAATGAGGGAATGATATGCTAAAGAAAGCCACACCCCCTACTCAATATTCTGCTTCAGTTGGCAGTACATCAGCATACTGAAGTATACAGTATGGGACAGACTGTAAGAATCCTGTAACTTCTACAGACATTTTTTTTCTCAAAGTTTTGGAGGGGGAATACCATGGAAAAAACACTGGACAAGGATGAATCTACCTAGTGCATGTGTCAAGTGCCTGTGTTCATGCACACCTTAAAATGGAGTCAATTTTAAAAAGAGAGCTTAGTAATCAAAAGTGGACACACTAAATCTAATTTACAATCTTTTACAGCAGCAATTACTGTGGCCAACTTGTGACTGTGTGTGTGTATGTGCGCACGTATAATTGACAGATCTAAAAAATCAGACTCCTCCCCGATGCCTTCATGTAGATCTCCCTCATTGTATCACAGCGTAACATTAAAAAAAGAGCCGCATTCAGAATCCACTTAAGTGCAGTCTCGGAGGGGCACGTGTGACTGCTCATGACGCTCTGTTCAGCACGAATCAAACATTTCATCATCCTGCAGCCAGCATTTGTCTCATGTCATAAAATATAACGCATTTCCATTGCGTTTTTCTGGATGTTCTCGAGTGCCTTGTGATGTCCAATGAGGAAAAAAAGAGCTCCAACAGAGGGCCTCAGTCGCAGCACACACTCGCTCCCCGTACGACCCAATTCAAAAAGCAATTATCTGAGTGTGTACTCCTGGGCCGATGAATAG
This sequence comes from Danio aesculapii, assembly GCF_903798145.1. Classification (NCBI taxonomy): domain Eukaryota; kingdom Metazoa; phylum Chordata; class Actinopteri; order Cypriniformes; family Danionidae; genus Danio; species Danio aesculapii. The sequence continues at coordinate 3,110,439 of NC_079454.1, forward strand.
ACTGCTTCTAAAGTGCCATATTAACCTAGTTGAGAAGTATCGATTGGGGTCCCTGTCCAAACGAAGAGGCACGAGAAAGCGCTGGAAACGGAGATGCATCTGTATTCCACCGGGCTCCATCCTACAGTCGTAATGAGGTCTCGAACGCACCGGGACTCTATTCTTCAGTGGTGTTTGAAGCAGCGATTTCCACTGGACAGAAAATGTCTCACTTTCCCTCATTCAGCACAGGATCTCTCTCTCTCTGAGTCACTGTCTTCTGTTTAAACTGACTCAGAGCTCTTCTTTCTATATATTGGAGGAATATTTATTAGAGGAATATTTATTAGTTAAAGTTATTGCACACTGAATCCAAACCTCAATCGTATTGACACACCGCATCATAATGACTTAGATCACTGATTATCATCTGGAAGTTCATCAAGATTCTTTGGGTTCATCTTCAATGCCTCCTCCTACATCTTACCCCAGACATGCTCAATAATGTTCATCTCTGGTGACTGGGCTGGCCAATCCTGGAGCAGCTTGACCTTCTTTGCTTTCAGGAGCTTTGATGTGGAGGCTGAAGTACGAGAAGGAGCGCTATCCTGCTGGAGAATTCGCCCTCTCCTGTGGTTTGTAATGTAATGGGCAGCACAAATGTTTTGATACCTCAGGCTGTTGATGTTGATCATCCACTCTGCAGATCTCTCGCACGCCCCCATACTGAATGTAACCCCAAACCATGATTTTTCCTTCACCAAACTTGACTGATTTATGTAAGAATCTTGGGTCCATGCGGGTTCCAATAGGTCATTTGCAGTATAGTTATTTCAGCTCATATTAAATAAGTAGTTTGAACAATCAGCTCATTTTTAATCCACACAATCAGTTTGTGTTTAGAGACAATGAAGGAATCAACTTAACATATTAGTTTTTACTAATTTAAGTGGGTGGAACATTGAACAATTGAGTTGTCCCCTAAACATCTCAAGAATTGTATTGTTTCAGCTCATTTTAAATAAGTAGTTTGAACAAATATATTTTTTGAGTGAACACTGTAATCAATGCTGGGTTACACACAATCGATTTGTGCTGGGACAACATGAAAGAGTTAAGTTAGCTTATTAGTTTTTACTAATTAAAGTGGATTGAAGGTTTGGAAAAACATTTAAGTTGTCCCCTAAAATAATCTCAAGAATTTTGTTATTTCAGCTCATTTTTAATAAGGAGTTTGAACAATATATCGTAATATTGTATAAATTAAAAAAAAATGTATTGAATACCTACAAAGCCCTGAATGGCTTAGCTCCCCAGTGTTTGAGGGAGCTCCTGGTGTATTACAGCCCCTCACGTCCACTACACTCAATTAATTCTGGACAATTGATTATTCCCAGAATATCAAAATCAACAGTAGGTGGTCTCATATCTGGCACCTAAACTCTGGAACAGCCTTTTTAGCACAGTTCAGGAAGCAGACACACTCTATCAGTTTAAAACTAGATTAAAGACACATCTCTTAGCATTAGCATACACATAAAACACAAAGGCTTTTGATATCCAAATACAAAAGGGATTGTTAGTCTGCATTATTCAGGGCAACCGGAGCCAGGAACACTTCCCTAAAGACATTATAATTTGAACGGCATCTGTGCTTATGTTAGTCTGTTTTTTATTATTCCCGAGGTTTCCATAATCCTGGACCAGGCCGTATCCTGAGCAGCTGCTGTGGTGGTCATGGACGAGTGGAGAGCATGAGACTGATTCCTGTAAGACCCCAGTGACCCCAGTCCTCGCATTGATCCTGAAGGGACAGCTTGTACACCAGCCGGTGACCTCTCCCACCTGCAGCTTCTCCACGATGGACGTCCAGTGTTCTCCAGTCTCCAGCGCCTAGACTGCAGCTCTGCACAAGGCGTTTGGCCATAGAAGAGACGGTCATGCCCAACTGAGCCTGGTTTCTCTCAAGGTATTTATCTATCACTTTGGTCCATTGGTGAAGTTTGTTCCTCGCCGCTGTCACCACTGGCTTGCGTGGTTTGGGCCTTGTGGAGCTGCCATTCGATGGATTTGCTTTTCAGTGTTTGGACTTTCAGCAGTGAATATTAAACAACACTGAACTAAACTAAACTGAACTTCAACTCTTAAAACTGAACTGACACAGTTTCAACCCAGGTAGCAAAGAATTATGGCCCATATTTGGCATGAAGCTGGCACAGCAGGCATTCATCCGGCACTGGCATACAGGATGTGGGCCAAACATGGCCCGGGTTTTACAGAAGTGGCATCATCTTTAAGGCTGCACATAAGACCTGGGCCAGATGTCAAATGTAGTATTTGGCCCAGATGTTATAAATTGATATGTGGGCCACGTAAGTTTTGTTTGTCTTGACCCACTTAAAATACATATAAATTATTTTTGAGTAAAGAAAAAATTCTATGCTTCAAGATAAAGCGAAATGCTTCGTGGGTGTATCAAATTCATTGCAGTTGTGACACACCAACAATTCTGGCCCAGTTCAGGCCCAGTTATGGGTTTATTACCTTGGCTGAGACTTGGCCCAGATATGGTCCATGTTTGGCCTTTGTATGGAAGCCAGACTAGGTCCAATCATGTACCGTAATTCGCTGCGGCATGTGGGCCAAGCAAAAGCTGATTATGTGGGCCAGATCTGGGCCAGAGAAATTTTGCTATGTGGGAATTTACTATAATCTTCTATGTGAAGCATCTTTGACACAATTTACATTGTAAAAGCGCTATAGAAATAAAGATGAATTGAATTGAAACAAAACAACCATCAAAATCTGAGCAGGAGGAAGCTGAGGTGGCGTTCACTCCTCCGGCTGCGGATGGGCAGATCTGATGACCTCTTTTCCAGATGCTGTCACTCAAACGCTCCCTGAACTGATGGGGGTCAAAGATGGACGCGGCCAAAAGAGAAAAGTCCATCTGACAGACAACAATCTCTGATCTGAGCGAAATGAAGAGTGGAGGAGCACAGCGGGATCAGGCGGAGGACAGGGTGGACCAATTAAAGATGGCCCAGGATCACAGCGCTCTCTCGCTCTTATCACTCACACACACACACAATCCAGCCCTTCCTGCTTTACAGGGCCAATTTTGCAATTAGATATATTGGTGACAGCAGATGTCAAAGAATGAGAGCGAGTAAGAGCAATGCAGCTGTCTGTCTACACAGCACTGATTATCCTCTGTGTGTGTGTGACAGAGTGATTAACTGCGGTGTGTGTGTGAGATGGCATGGGAGTATGTTTGCCTCAGCACCGCTGCTTATGCTAATATTATTTTATACAATCATTCAAAGCTAAAGTGGCCATGGGATTAAAATCGATCTGCATCCTATTGAGAAAAATGCAGGGTTGAATATACATTTGCTGTTCTCATTTACGGGTACTTTCTTTCACACCTGCCTCATTTTAGTTTGATTTAAACATATCAGATTGTGTTTGGTTTGGGCAGGTGTGAAAGCGGTAATTGTTCTCAGGTCGCACCAAAAGTGGACCAGACGAGCATACCGAGACCTGCTGGAAGAGGTGGTTTAGCTGCGCTTTTAGACAAACACTGGAGCGTTAAATTTGTGAACTAACCTCAAACCGACCCGAATGTAAAAAGTTCTTCACTTTTTGACTAAATGTTCCACAGATTATCCGACATATCACTGACCCCCCCAGATAGCATACGAATGTGGGCCACTTTAGGAAGTTATGCAGCACTGGTGGTATTCCTTCGGCCCAGATAAAATGAATGTGAGCCTGAAGTGGCCCATCTGTACAATGGCAAAGAGGGGCCAAAGATTCCAATTCATATATGGGCCATTTAAGGCAAAGATTTGGCACTTATGGCAAAATGTAATCTGAATGTGAGCCTAAAGTGGCCCATGTGGAAAATAATACATTTGGCCCAAATGATGGAGGTCAAATGTGGGCCACTGTTGGCAAAAATGTGGCCTAGTCATTTAAGGGTAATCTGGGTCTAAACCTGAAGTGGCTCACATGTGTAGGTGCAAATGTGGCCCAGTTATCTTAAGACGTATGTGGGCCACTTTTGGAAAATATTTGGCAAAGTAAACTCTGGCTAATCCAGCCGTTAGTCTATAGCGTCCCAGAGAAGATATGGCAAATGTGGCCCAGTTATCCTAAAACAAATGTGGGCCACTTTTGGCAAATATTTGGCACCGTTAGCTCTGGCTAATGTGGCTGTGAGCCTAAAGCGGCCCAGATAACATATGGCAAATGTGGCCCAGTTATCCTAAAACAAATGTGGACCATATAGACTAAAGTCACCATCATGGAGAAAAGTGTTTGCTTTAGAACCCTTTTAATATAATTTTTCTTTTGGGCTGCTGTAACTTTTAAAAATTTTGCTTGAAAAGTTTATTTATTAATCAATCGGGTCAATCGAAATAATTGGTTGGGTTTAGGGAAGGAGGAAAGTGGGTCAGTTGATCCATCAGTCAATCATTAAGTCAGTCAGTAGACAACAGATTTACGTGAGAACAGCAGGCCCGAATAGCACTCGTGAGAAAAATTTCTAAAAAAACATGCACATCGGCATCTGGTGGATTCGCGAAAACAAATACTGTAGCTCCTGACACCTATTTGGCACTCTCCAGAAAAGTATATAAAGGTACATTTGCAGAATGAGCCTGGGTTGGGCTAGTTTGTGTCCTTTATGCTAAAAAGGCAATGATGTTCCAATATTCCTGACCATTATCACCAGTAAAGCCTAGAAAAACAGGGCATCAGTATATTGTAAACCGATAGGTTCAAATATTATTTCCAGTTATCAAATAAACAAATTTGATACTTCATTTTAGTTTTGTAAATTAAATAGTTTAAAATTCTAAACTGTAATATATACATCAGTGTGAAACCTGTGAGTGGTGGAAAAACACATTCTGTAATTGTGTATTAAACCCAACTGTGTCTCCACCTTTGCCATGGCCTCTCTGATTAGCTTTAACAAACGTTTCCCTCAAGTTTTTCTAAACATTTTAACAAAAACTTTCCTCCTTTCCTACGGCTGTTGCAATTTCTAGCCAAGAATTATTGATCATCTGGTTATCCTTATGATCACGCATGGAGGGATCATAAAGCTATCTGTAAAGTCGTAGATGTTTCAGACAAAATCTCTTCAAAGTAATTAATATTTAACTCAATTAAACGCGGCGCCATGCGAACTGTTAGTTTAAAAAAATTGTTTGTGCTCCACCAGCCGAAATCATGTCACGCGCACCCAAAGCACACCTCTGCAAACACCACGATGTCGTCACATTTGCCACGTGCACTCAAGCAAACTGGCGAACACTTTAAGTATAAATCAGCCTTGATACACTGTGCCACCATCTGCATAGCATATAATGAACAATCTACAAGCAAAGATAAGTACAATGAAGAAAATAATCAAATTAAATAAACAGTTTTTTGTTTTTTCCGAGGAGTCTCAATCGTTATTAGTTACAAACGGCACAATTTCTTAGGCCCGAACGCTTTTAAAATACAATCACAGGCCTCAAAAACACATGCAAATGATCAGTTATACTCCAGTCTCAACATGATCACATTGCGATATCGATGCTGAAACCATATCAAAACACCAACAGCCTGTTCTGCATGGTGATGGAGTGAAGGAGGACAAGGAGAGATGGAGAGCCGGGTTCTGGATCATAAATCAGACTCCGAATAGACATCCATGATGTAAGGAGAGTGCAGCATGGCCGACATTTGACAGCTAACGGCCCATTCGTTCAACATCACATGCGCCTCTTTAAAGATTTTGACAGTTTTCTGACGCTAGGATATTTTTCTTCTTTCCCTGTCGGATGATGATTTGTGGAGTGACCTATTTAGATAACATCATCAGCCATTTTATGAATTTTTTAAAATTGTTTTGTAGTAGGTGGCTTGAGTTTTATATATATATATATATATATATATATATATATATATATATATATATATATATATATATATATATATATATATATATATTATTAACAACAACAAACAAAAACAATACTAAGAGATTCAAGCAATACCGACAGCCTCACCCAAACAACACAGAGCTCCACCTGAAGAGCAGGCCATGAAAATTTCATCTGTTTAAAGTCAAGCGTATAGAGCTGGGCATAATGTGTGTGTGTGTGTGTGTGTTTATGGTGATTGGGCTCATGGGGACTCACGTGAGCGGAGTGTGTATACGTTATTTTGCCCATCATATTTACATATTTTCTCTTCACATGCTGGAATTTTGCATTAACGGAAATGAGAAAGCACTTTTCACTCATCTCCGAGAGGCCAGTGGGGATATTATGATCAATCTTGAATTCAAAACGCAATCAGAGCCACATCCCTCCGCTGAATCTCTCTCTCTCGCTCTCGTTCTATCTGTCTGGCACTAAAAGTTATTCCAGCACATTAAACTGAATATAAACAAAGAGAGTATTGTGTGAGGAAACAAAAGCCTCCGGGTCCAACTCTCACACACACACACACACACACACTCAATGCCAGCCTCATCCTTCTCCACACTCGCCGTTGAGTCCTGGAACAAAAGAGCTCGAGTCCGTATGGATATGATTAAAATGCGCTTACTGATTATGATTAATGCCATTGTGAAAATTAAAAGAGAGCACACATTAGCTCACAATTCGTCTGTAAACACTCACTGTATCCGATTCCCTCTCTTTCACACACACATATACGCATCGCTCAATAGCATAGACTCCATTTATTGCATTTCTCCTACATAAATTCAATGATACATCCACATATTCCAGACTGGGGGACATTAAAAATATATAGCTTACTCAAACACTAAAATGTGGAAGAGACATGTTAAAGTCTTGCTTTCATACGATATTAAGGCTTGTGTTTAGAAATTATTGACTGCTGTATATCTTCTTACCTAATGGACAAATATTTTATTGAGTTTCACGGACAATCTTCAAAATTTTGTGTAAGATTTGGGAGCCACGGCGCACTTATTATGTACAAACATGTATTTACTTACTTATTAACATTAAACAACCTGCATGTAGTTACAATTGCTTTAAATACATCTGCAATTACACTGTTGTGCTGCATCTACCTCTTAACAAACAATTTTGTGTTTAATAGACGTCTAATGGAGATCTAAATGTAGACAGTTTGGCTAAAACAAGGCTAAACTTGGGCTGTCAGTGAAAATCTATTAGACATCTAAGAATAGCCCAAAACTAGACTAGTCGTCAAATAGACAGATTAGACAGACTTTATATGTGTAGTCATTCATTTCTGTTTATTTGATGACTAGTCTAGTTTTGGCCTATACTTAGACGTCTATTAGATTTTCACTGTTTTAGCCAAAAGTTAAAGATGTTTAGATATCTATTAGACATCTATTAAAAGCAAAAAATACTTGCTGGGCTCTTAACAAAACCCACCCTAAACCCAAATCTTCTCTATAAATAAACATGCTTATAACCCTTAAAGGTGCGGGATGTAAGTTTTACACCCAGTGGTTGAACTAGGTATTGCACACCTGGTTCAAATTCAAGCGCAGGTTGCCAGATTGACCACACCAACAGGAGTGAGCCTGACTGTCGAGCCTAAAGGCTGATTTAAATCGTGCTCTAAATAAAAGCAACGGCACCCGATAGAAGGAATATCTTAAGTTTTTATCTTAAATAATACCTGAAACTTATTTCTCTTCACTTCTGTTTCTCACAGCTGAACAACAGAAAACAATGATCAGCTCAGGTACACCTTATGTGTGTTAGTCAGTGTTAAATGCTAATAATGTGAGTCTGAATGCCATTTTACATCACATTTATTGCCATACTACTGAAAGCAGCAGCAGATAGTTCACCTCAGATCTGGAAAATAAAATAAACCGTCTGAAATTGAACTCTAGAACTGAAACTCAGTGCAAACCAACACATATCAGTGATTCAGCATCTACATTTAATAATGTTAAAGAGGTTTAATATGTATTTATTAGATTATAAAGCTTCCAGTTTTGATGGAGTGCAGTGAGTGCACTATTCTGTGCATCTGAATGGTTGTATTTACATTTCTGTTGTGTTTTGTCTGGTGCAAACAGCCAAATTGCTTATCACTGCAAATCTTTTCACGTAGCGTGTTGTTAGGACACGGGGTTACAATGTAACCTGCTAACCTAATGTTTGCGTTCATAAGATTTACTTTATTTGTTAATTATTAACCACCACATGTGGAACTCTGAATCTGTGTCTCATTTCAGAGGATGCTACTGTCCACTGGAGGTCACATTTAGGTCGCGGATTTAGGTCGCGCACTTTAAGAGCCTTCATAACTGAATGAATGAAATGTGCTGTTTTCCACCAAGAGAACCCGGTGTGCTGAAATATAATTGGCTAAACTGGCATTGGGCAGGTTAAAAGCACAAAAACAAAGCCAAGCATTGTTTTTCAGGTAAACAAGAATGTTCACTTAGCATGTTTCTGAAATATCTGCAAACTTATTATGGCATTTTTATGCTTTAAGAGTCAAAAACTACCCATACCACTAATGCAGTCTCTAAGCATAACAAACCCATAAACCCACTATTAATTTTGTGTATGACCTTAAACAACCCTTAAACCTAGACTGGCCTTAACATTAACCCACCCACCATCCTAACCAACACATAAACCTCTCCATAGTACCATTAACTGTCGCCAGTTGGCATTTCTGAGTGGAGATTGCATGTTCTCCCCATGTTTATGTGGGTTTCCTTTGTGTGCTCCGATTTCCCCAACAGTCCAAACACCTGCCCTAAAGGTGATTTGAATGAGCTAAATTGGCTGTAGTGTATGAGTGTGTGTGAATGAGTGTGTATGGGTGTTTCCCAGTACTGGGTTGTGGCTGGAAGGGTATCCGCTGCATAAAACATATGCCAGAATAGTTGGCGGTTCATTCCACTGTGGCAACCTCTGAAATAGAGACTAAGCCGAAGGAAAATGAATGCATTAATATAAATGTAACTTGTTCTAAGGAAGTGATTTTGTGCAGTGTGATGGTTACAAACAAGCAGCCTCAAACAAGCAGTTAGTCATGCAGAGTAATGTGTGTGTGTGGAGCAGTAGGAGCGCTAATATTTATGCCTCCTCGGCCTCCTTCATTAACTTATGCAGCGGCGGAGGTGAAGAATGTGACATGTTAATTTCTAACGTTAAAGGCTCCTTTTTATTATCACCTTTCATGTGACAAGCTCTCATTTTGTTGCTATTCCAGTTGCTGGTGAAGATAATTACATGCTAGCTAATTGCGTAGAATTTGGATTGCAAATGGGATGGCTGGTCTTTGAAGCACAGATGAAGGCAGGTGAAGAGAATCACCGTGCAGGAACTTCTCTCACAGAACTACCATAGGATCACAGTGATGGCACATGTGACTAATGATTACTATAGTTATGTGCTGACAGATGGATTACCATGCTCTTGTGTCAGGTATTTAAACAGTGGAATGCTGTAGTGCAGCACATCCCGGAAATATGGCTTTCTTAAGGTCCATGTAACAACATCTTAATCTCATTGTAGCCTGTTCAAAATAAAAACTCAAAGAATAAAGCAAGGTATAGTATGTATATGTAAGTATGTGCAATAGGGCAAATATGAGCAAGAGTAGCAGTGTTGTATATTAGCACTGTTATTCAGCCATAGTATTGAGTCAACAGCCCGAGTACCTAACATCTTCTCAAACAGCTATTACTGCAAAATACTACAGTATTTATACATTTCTTTGGCATGACAACCAAATTATTACCATGGTCCTATCATGTGGAAATAAGAGAATAAGAATGTTTCTGTCTGGTGACTGGGATGGCCAATCCTGGAGCACTTTGACCTTCTTTGCTTTCAGGGGCTTTGATGTGGAGGCTGAAGTATGAGAAGGAGCGCTATCCTGCTGAAGAATTTGCCGTCTCCTGTTGTTAGGGGACCATTTCTGTGGTTAGTCCCCTAGTTGGGACTTAAACCAGCAACCCACTGAGCCACCGTGACACCCATCATGGTGAGTTGTGTCAGGGGTTCCCAAATTTTTCAGACAGGAGCCAGCAGATGGAGATGAGAACCCAGAGTCCAGCTGGGATGGCAATGGTGGAGAAGTGTGATTGTAAGAATGTGTCTGGTGTAAAATTGGTAAAAGTGTCAATTAAAGTGTCAGAGAAATGAAAGAATGTGTTTTGTGCAGGTGGTTTGTCAAGCCCACTCACCTGTGTGAGGCACACTCAGTTTGAGGCTTTGTCATGAAGTGAGCTGAGGGAGAAAAGATGGGGTCATGGTTTTGTTCACAGGGGTTCAGGTGATCATGGAAGAGATGGGTTTTTAGTTTTTCTTTGAATGATACTGGACAACAGACCAAGGTAGAGCTGCAGGAAAAGGGAGCCCTGCAGAGCTGATGAGCCACAATGGAACAACTGAGCATGGGAGTAAATAAGGGAAATTAAAGATAGAGGAGTCACTGATCCAGATGGAGCTGGTGGCTGGAAGTCCCGTGGAGAACACTCAGTGGCAGATATAAATGGCAAAAGGTAAGTTGCAGGACAGACCCAAGCAGTGACTAGGCTGAAGAACTGTCTGGAGTCCGGAGAAGAGGTCTGGCTAGTGGACTGCATAGCATCTGAAGAATGGGCTTGGTTGAAGGACTGCAAGAAGTCTGGAGAAGAGGCTTGGCTAGATCACTGTATATAGTCTGGAGAAGAGGCTTGGCTAAAGGACTGTATGAAGTCTGAAAACGAGTCCTGGATAGAGGATTGTATAGTCTGGAAAAGAGGCTTGGCTAGAGGACTGTATATAGTCTGGAGAAGAGGCTTGGCTAGAGGACTGTATATAGTCTGGAGAAGAGGCTTGGCTAGAGGACTGTATATAGTCTGGAGAAGAGGCTTGGCTAGAGGACTGTATGATGTCTGGAAAGTTGCTTGGCTAGAGGACTGTATTTAGTCTGGAAACGAGTCCTGGATAGAGGATTGTATAGTCTGGAAAAGAGGCTTGGCTAGATAACTGTATATAGTCTGTAGAAGAGGCTTGGCTAGAGGACTGTAAAAAGTCTGAAAATGAGTCTTGGATAGAGGACTGTATAGTCTGGAGAAGAGGCTTGGCTTGAGAACTGTATATAGTCTGGAGAGAAGGCTTGCTAGAGGACTGAATTTAGTCTGGATAAGAGGCTTGGCTAGAGGACTGTATATAGTCTGGATAAGAGGCTTGGCTAGAGGACTGTATATAGTCTGGAGAAGAGGCTTGGCTAGAGGACTGTATATAGTCTGAAAATGAGTCTTGGATAGAGGACTGTATATAGTCTGGAGAAGAGGCTTGCTAGAGGACTGTAAAAAGTCTGAAAATGAGTCTTGGATAGAGGACTGTATAGTCTGGAGAAGAGGCTTGGCTTGAGAACTGTATATAGTCTGGAGAGAAGACTTGCTAGAGGACTGAATTTAGTCTGGATAAGAGGCTTGGCTAGAGGACTGTATATAGTCTGGAAATAGGGGCTTGGATAGAGGACTGTATATAGTCTGGAGAAGAGGCTATCCCGTTCATTAAAACTGATGAGTAATGCTTTAGCTTAACTCATGCCCCCATACTCCACTTAAGTTCCACCAGTTGCAAATGTTGTACACGGCTCATGCACCTGGTGAGACTTTGATTAAAGCTCTGTCTAAGGGGTGATGGCACATACAGTTGCTTCTGCCAACGTTGCCGCGCTGTTTGTGGCAAGTGTCTGGCTCTTTGTTGGCTCAGCTGGTCCCTTTGTGCAGAGGGTGATGTTTTGCAGGACAGTGAGGCTCCTGCTCAGCTGGGATGACAATTAGACTTGATCCATCTACATCAATCCAGCAATGTAAAATGAGCAAAGGCCACGTTTTATGCATCTACAAAGTTATGAAGAGAATAATCCATCAACACAAAAGCCAATCAGGGAAGCACAAATAAGCCATGTATATACTTTTTAAAGTTCCAGTAAAGAAAGTACAGAGATAATGAAGATTAGATGTAAAGTCCTAAATGTGGAAAGAGAAACATATCAACAGTAAATGATAAACACTCACAGCAATAGGGAGACCAGGTATTGAACTGAATAAAGAAAGGAGTATAAATACAGTAGGGAATGATTAACAACCAACCAAAATACAAACAGGCTTGGTGTAATTACAGCTGGAAAAACAGAACAAAGGCGCACAAGACAGGGCAGACAGCTGATGATCTTAAATCCAAGGTTTGCACCAGTTATCCATGGTTACTGCAATTACGACTGGCTACCTCTGTTTTACAGTTGTATTACTACAAAAATGAGTTCTGCTACTTTCATAATAAAACAGTACATAGTCTTATGTATTGCACCAAAAACATGGTTATTACAGTCATGGTTACTACAGTAGGTTCTCGCCATTAGAGATTCTAAGTTACGTGTCCAAAATCCAGTATTAATTGCAGCATGGTTTTCTCTAAGTTTTGATAAGGTTTTTGAATACACAGCCACAGTTCAGTCTCCAGATGACTGCTCAAGCGTGCCACGCACACGGTGAGCCTGTGTTTTGCTTGCTTTCGGTTTTATCATATTTGTCAGCTCAGCTGTGTGCAGGAATAACAAGCAGGCCAGTTTAATCTGCTGCGGGAGAGATCTGATGAAGGCAGGCAGCAATAAGAGCAGATCTCATTAACATCGCTGTGCAGCTTTATCCTAATGAAGTTATGGACACAGCCAAAGCAATTACGCATGCAAATAGAATTAGCTGAAGCAAAAAAAGCGGGCCGGTTGGATTGTGTTCTCACATTCAGAAATCTAAAGCATTTGCCAGCCTTTTAATCAATAAGCTTGAAGCTTTGCCACATCCTATTGACGGAAATCCTGTAATAATTATTTAAATAGGTGCCTGATAAAAACAACAGAGGAGGTGATCCCAGTACTGTATATCTTCTTTTTAATTGCTTGAAGATCTGTACTCTTAAGTAAACAACATGACGTTTAAAACCATGCTCCTAATGAGTGTTTTTATGTTGTTTGTCCTGTAGTATATGTATTCTGTTACAAAATACCTTACACCTAATCACCTTACCCAATAAAACATCTAAGAAAAATGTCTTAATTTCTTTATCTTACACACTTTGGTCTCTGAAGATTGATCTTGTACTGGTATTTGCAGTCCTGCATACACAACCATTGGCTAGTTCTGCGTTTTCATTGATTTTTAGGGACATGTATTTCTCCCCGCAGTCTAGCACTTTTAACTTGCTGAAATTGAACTGATCCAAAAGAGTTTAAATGGAAAATCATTGCTGTTTTAATAGAGCTCAGATTTATCACAGCAGAAACGGCGGGCAGATAATTGCACAGCGGTGAAGCCCGCACCAAACCCTGTTTGATAGAAAGCACTGCCGTGCTCACTGCTGATCAATCCAGCACCTTCTCATCCTCTTTATAACCTGCTGTCAGGACAAATTACAGATGTAAAATGTGCTCCAGGCAGAGCGATGTGCGTTATGGACTGTCCAGACTCCCAGCTCAGAGTGAAATGTTGTGAAAGTTTTTCTCTGCTTTACAGGCCGGCTGCAGACTTTGTGCTGTCCCTGAAGTACAGCCTCCATCTCCGTCTGTCAGAAGTACACAATCATGTCAAACTGCCATCCTTGAGGAGCAGAAAGTCTATTTATTTCAGCAGATGAATTCACAGGTTTGATGTGAGAGACTCTACAGATAGAGGAACTGAAGGCGAATCAGAGAACAGATCCACCGATACAGCCAGGACCTGTAGACATCAAAAATGATGGCTGGACCAAAGTGAGCAAACCAAATGTGTGCAATCAGAGCAAGAATTACTCATATGGTTTCCTCTCAAACAAACCTTATTCTGACAGGTTGGAGGATTCTTACAAAGACATTTTCTTCTTTTGTAATGTATTTAGAATGGTGTAGTCCCCCACGGCATGTCAAATAAAGCCATTTATGAATGTAAAAGGTCTACAACACATGTGTCAAACTCATAGAGGGCCACAGGTCCGCACAGTTTAGTTCTAATCCTAACTAAACACACTTTTAGTTCTAAAAGAGTAGAACTATCTGACCAGTCAGAACAGAGCCATCTGTCCAATCACATCACACTGAATTATCTAACCAATCAGAACAGAGTAGAACTATCTCACCAATCAGAATAGAGCCATTGAAGCTACCTGACCAATCAGAAGAGAGCAGAGCCGTCTGTCCAATCACAACACACAGGATTATCTGACCAATCAGAGCAGAGGAATTAATCTGAACAATCTGAAAAGTGCAGATCCAACTGACCAATCACAATAGACTAGATTATCTGACCAATCAGAGCAGAGTAGAACTATCTGACCAATCAGAGCACAACCATCTGACCAATCAGAGCAGAGCCATCTGACCAATCACAACAGACTAGATTATCTGACCAATCAGAGCAGAGTAGAACTATCTGGCCAATCAGAGCACAACCATCTGACCAATCATAACACATTGAACCATCTGACCAATAAGAGCAGAGTAGAGCCATCTTACCAATCAGAATAGAGCCATTAAATCCATTTGACTAATTAGACCAGAGTAGAACTATCTGACCAGTCAGAACAGAGCAGAGCCATCTGTCCAATCACAACACACTGAATTATCTAACCAATCAGAAAAGAGTAGAACTATCTGACCAATCAGAACAGAGCAGCGCCATCTGTCCAATCTCAACACACTGAATTATCTGACCAATCAGAGCTGAGTAGAACTATCTGACCAATCAGAACAGAGCAGCGCCATCTGTCCAATCTCAACACACTGAATTATCTGACCAATCAGAACAGAGTAGAACTATCTGACCAATCAGAGCACAACCATGTGACCAATCATAACACACTGAACCATCTGACCAATAAGAGCAGAGTAGAGCCCTCTCACCAATCAGAATAGAGCCATTAAAGCCATTTGACCAATTAGACCAGAGTAGAACTATCTGACCAGTCAGAACAGAGCAGAGCCATCTGTCCAATCACAACACACTGAATTATCTAACCAATCAGAACAGAGTAGAACTATCTGACCAATCAGAACAGAGCAGCGCCATCTGTCCAATCTCAACACACTGAATTAACTGACCAATCAGAACAGAGTAGAACTATCTGACCAATCAGAACAGAGCAGCGCCATCTGTCCAATCTCAACACACTGAATTATCTGACCAATCAGAGCTGAGTAGAACTATCTGACCAATCAGAACAGAGCAGCGCCATCTGTCCAATCTCAACACACTGAATTATCTGACCAATCAGAACAGAGTAGAACTATCTGACCAATCAGAGCACAACCATGTGACCAATCATAACACACTGAACCATCTGACCAATAAGAGCAGAGTAGAGCCCTCTCACCAATCAGAATAGAGCCATTAAAGCCATTTGACCAATTAGACCAGAGTAGAACTATCTGACCAGTCAGAACAGAGCAGAGCCATCTGTCCAATCACAACACACTGAATTATCTAACCAATCAGAACAGAGTAGAACTATCTGACCAATCAGAACAGAGCAGCGCCATCTGTCCAATCTCAACACATTGAATTAACTGACCAATCAGAACAGAGTAGAACTATCTGACCAATCAGAACAGAGCAGCGCCATCTGTCCAATCTCAACACACTGAATTATCTGACCAATCAGAACAGAGTAGAACTATCTGACCAATCAGAACAGAGCAGCGCCATCTGTCCAATCTCAACACACTGAATTATCTGACCAATCAGAGCTGAGTAGAACTATCTGACCAATCAGAACAGAGCAGCGCCATCTGTCCAATCTCAACACACTGAATTATCTGACCAATCAGAACAGAGTAGAACTATCTGACCAATCAGAGCACAACCATGTGACCAATCATAACACACTGAACCATCTGACCAATAAGAGCAGAGTAGAGCCCTCTCACCAATCAGAATAGAGCCATTAAAGCCATTTGACCAATTAGACCAGAGTAGAACTATCTGACCAGTCAGAACAGAGCAGAGCCATCTGTCCAATCACAACACACTGAATTATCTAACCAATCAGAACAGAGTAGAACTATCTGACCAATCAGAACAGAGCAGCGCCATCTGTCCAATCTCAACACACTGAATTATCTGACCAATCAGAACAGAGTAGAACTATCTGACCAATCAGAACAGAGCAGCGCCATCTGTCCAATCTCAACACACTGAATTATCTGACCAATCAGAACAGAGTAGAACTATCTGACCAATCAGAACAGAGCAGCGCCATCTGTCCAATCTCAACACACTGAATTATCTGACCAATCAGAGCTGAGTAGAACTATCTGACCAATCAGAACAGAGCAGCGCCATCTGTCCAATCTCAACACACTGAATTATCTGACCAATCAGAACAGAGTAGAACTATCTGACCAATCAGAGCACAACCATGTGACCAATCATAACACTCTGAACCATCTGACCAATAAGAGCAGAGTAGAGCCCTCTCACCAATCAGAATAGAGCCATTAAAGCCATTTGACCAATTAGACCAGAGTAGAGCTATCTGACCAGTCAGAACAGAGCAGAGCCGTCTGTCCAATCACAACACACTGAATTATCTAACCAATCAGAACAGAGTAGAACTATCTGACCAATCAGAACAGACCAGCGCCATCTGTCCAATCTCAACACACTGAATTATCTGACCAATCAGAACAGAGTAGAACTATCTCACCAATCAGAATAGAGCCATTAAAGCCATCTGACCAATCAGAACAGAGTATAACTATCTGACCAGTCAGAACAGAGCATAGCCATCTGTCCAATCACAACACACTGAATTATCTAACCAATCAGAACAGAGTAGAACTATCTCCCCAATCAGAATAGAGCCATTAAAGCCATCTGACCAATCAGAACAGAGCAGAGCCATCTGTCCAATCACAACACACAGGATTATCTGACCAATCGCAATAGACTAGATTTTCTGACCAATCAGAGCAGAGTAGAACTATCTGACCAATCAGAGCACAACCATCTGACCAATCACAACAGACTAGATTATCTGACCAATCAGAACAGAGCAGAGCCATCTGTCACATCACAACACACTGCATTAACTGGCCAGTCAGAGCTGAGTAGAACTATCTGACCAATCAGAGCGCAACCATCGGACCAATCAAGTTTAAATCTACTCCAGAGGACCATCAAAAATAAAATTAGCAACCTCTGTGAAGCGTCAAATAAAAGCATATCTAGGGCGCTTCCACTATCTATTTATTTAGTTATGAGTTGAACCAGATGAGGTCAGAATCTGCTCTAAAGGGAAAAGTAGAGAGCAAGGCAGAACCAGTTACTGTTCACTAACTTTACCATCTTTCTCTGTTAGAGGTCATGTGTGAATAGAGCCCATTGTTGAATTGTTGTTTGAGAAGTTTTGAGCTTGTACACTTTGAGCATTTACAAGGTTAAGAAGCTCTGCTGTCAAAGAGTTTAAGCCACAAACGCAATCAATCCACACAGTAGACGGGCATTGAAAATTCTGATGTGCATTGTAGAAAGAAATGTTGTCAGATTGGATGCTGAAATTGGATGTCACTTTTCATTACTGATTCACTTTTGCCATGCAGCTATTTTAATGGTTATTTCCTACAGTATAAAAAGCATATGTATGTGTGCGCATAAAGCCTTCCCGTGTACAAATGCTTTCACAGAATCACCAGTGTCACCTTGTTCAGTCTCTCGCTCTCTCATTGACTAACTGATCAGTGTTGTTTAATCTCTGTGGTTAAGCATCTACAATGAATCAATCCTGCTGAATGTGACTCTTCAATCGTATATAATCTTCAATAATCAGAGCTGACCACAACACGCATTCAGTTACCCACAATCCATCTGTTCAGATCCACATTTCGGCTCTAATAACTGATGGCGGATCTTTGAATTAGAAAAATCGACGAATAACACACGTCCAAGGTGGTGATGTGGTGCAACGATTTAGACTACTGAAGGCAAATTCATTCATTCACACTCATTCACACTCATACACTACGGACATTTTAGCTTACCCACTTCACCTCAACTGCATGTCTTTGGACTTGTGGGGGAAAACCGGAGCACCCGGAGGAAGCCCACGCAAACTCGGGGAAAACATGCACACTCCATGTTGCATGTTGTCCCTGTGTTTGCGTGGGTTTCCTCCGGGTGCTCCGGTTTCCCCCACAGTCCAAACACATGCGCTAGAGGTATACTGGGTAAGCTAAATTGTCCATAGTGTATGTGTGTGAATGAGTGTGTATGGATGTTTCCCAGTGATGGGCAATTTTCTGAAGGCAAATTGTAAAATCCAAATCAAGTGTATGTAAAGAGTGACAATTAAATACAGACAAAAACAGTAGCTTAACTTGACTTGCCAAAAACATAATCTAGTAATGGCTGATTTTAAGGCACTGTTACATGAAGCTTCAGCAACCTTTTGTTTCGAATCAGTGGTTTGAAGCGTATGTCATATTGGCAAGATCATGTGACTTCAGTAAACAAGGTTTCGTTATGGCAGAGTAAGTAGAGCCATCTCAGCAATCAGAATATAGCCATCAAAGCCATCTGACCAATCAGAACAGAGCAGAGCCATCTGTCACATCACAACACACTGGATTATCTGACCAATAAGAGCAGAGAAGTTTATCTGACCAATCAGAGCAGAGCCATCTGAACAATCACAACAGACTGGATTATCTGACCAATCAGAGCAGAGTAGAACTATTTGACCAATCAGAGTAGAACCATCTGACCAATCATAACACACTGGACCATCTGGCCAATAAGAGCAGAGTAGAGCCATCTCATTAATCAGAATAGAGCCATCATAGCCATCTGACCAATCAGAACATCTAACCTTTTGTTTCGAATCAGTGGTTTGAAGCGTATTTCAAATTGGCAAGATCATGTGACTTCAGTAAACAAGGTTTCATTATGGCATTGTAGAGTCATTTGTTGAGTCTTTCCATACAGTTTGATAGAGCGCTTGGACCCAGAAGCCACTTCACGTGACATCACACTTAACTAGAAATGGTAAAGACTAGACAGGACACACAACCGGCCGGAAGTGCGATATGCGCATCAATATAGCAGCATTTTTTAATGACACTGTAAAACAAAAATTTATATTTAACAGTAATGTGACTGTTGCATTTAGGGTTAGGGTAGGGGTAGACGTTAAAAAATACAATTTATTGGGTAATTTAATAGATAACGTAAATAATACTTGGTACAACTACTGTTTTTACGTTACTGTGACGGTTGGGTTTAGGGTTGTGGTGGGGGTAGATGTTAAAAAAAACACAATTAATGCGAAATTTAATAAATAATATAAAGCATTTTCGTTAACTTCCGGCATCAACCATATCTGATCTAGTAACAACCAATAGAAACATCGTGTATAGTTTCAGCCTAATCTCACGAAAAAACTTAGGTATTTTACGTTTTGTCAGTTTAGTGGCTAATTCAGTCGTACGAGTTCAGTCGTACGAAATTGTACGATTTTATAAAGGAGGCGTGGCACCTAACCCCACCCCTAAACCCAACCGTCATTGGGGGATGAGCAAATCGTACTAAATCGTACGAATTAGATCGTACGAATTCATACGAATTAGCCACTAATTTAAAAAGTTACGAATTGCCGTGAGATTGTGTTGATAGTTTCCTAGGTCAAACAAATGAAACACAATGAAATGTTATGTGCTGTACAGTGAAAAAATACAATCGTAATTTATATTAAATACTACAGTGTTGCTGAATTATACAGTAAAGTGTATTTTACTGTATACATTATAGTTTCTTTATTAACTTTGCTTCAGCATACAGTAGTATAGTTAACTATAATAATAACTGTAGTATACTTTAGTTTTTACTACAGTAAACTGTGGTGTATTGTAGTATAATATACTCTATAGTTCTAGACAACTACAGTATTGGGTCATTTGTTTATATCGCTGTAGTTGTGTGCTTACCATAGCTGCTGTAGAATCACCACAACAAATGAACTCAAGCGCTTTACTACAGAATGACTCAAAAACACTACAATATTTACTACATTTCTGTCTTTTTGTATTTTTTATGTGCGATGTAGTGCTTGTGAAACCGGCAGCGCAGCTCGTGTTGTTTGTGAGCGATGAGAAATTGAACAGCTGATGCTCTGGAGCTGCGCTTGTGGACATCAGGCTTTAATTCTCATCAAGATTCAGTGCTTTATGGTCTTTGGTGACTCTCGCTAATATCCAGAAGAGCCCACGGTGAGGATAAACCACATGCGACTGAGTGAAACTGACATATGACTTTAGTAAAGACGCCATAATCAATCAAACACAGACAGAAGAAGACGAACAGACAAACATTCATGTAAAATTAAAGGGCCAGCGGATCAGAGGTGAGTTCAGCGATGTCTGCTGGGGGAAACATCATGTTCTGTTGGAAGGGAAACACGTTTCTGACTCCTCAAACATTATGGCAACATCGTCTTCGATCAATAAAGCTGATATCAACAGAGTGTGGACTGGGGTAAGCTGAGCCAGTTTTTACACTCTTCTCCAGGCACAAAATGAGGCAATCAGGATTGGAGAGTAACTTAATAATTACACATTTGAAATACAAAATATGACTCACTAACTTAATATAGTTTGGTTTTTAATCGATTACAATGACATCTGATTACTTTGAAGTCTAATCTAATTTATTCCTCCCAAAATATTCCATCCGAAATTTCCATCCGCCATGTTTGTAGTTTGTTTACACTTTTATACGAGTTTTATTCTCATAAAATGTGCAATGCATTCTGGGTAATATTAGCAGTTAAAGTACGGCTGAGCCAGTTATTACAGTCTTTTCTAGGCAAGAAATTAAGCAACTAGGAAAGGGGAGTAAACGAATACACATAACTTAATAGCTACACATTTAAAAGACAACATAAGAAGTACTCAATATCGTTTGATTTTCAATGGGTGGTAATCTAGAAAGAAGATCTGAAAGATATTTTAGATTACCAAAAGCATTACTTTTGAAGTTATTTGAATTTATTTATTTTTCTTTTTATTTACATTTATTTACCTTAAAAAAACTGTAATATTTTATAGTAAAATTTTGGTGTTTTTGAACCAGAAAAACTAGAGATTGTAGTTGTAGTTGTTTGCAAATACATAGTATGCGAATTGGGCCGCAGCACAATAATTAATCTGTTGTGGAAATTCTACAGTTGCTATGGTAACACAACAACTATAGGCATATAAGCAAATGGCCCAATACTGTAGTTTAGCTATAGAGTATATTATACTACAACACACCACAGCTTATCTCAATATAGTTTGATTTTCAGTGGGTGATCTGATCATCTGAATGGGTGTAATCTGATTACAACGAGATCTAAAAGGTATTTTAGATTACCAAAGGGATTACTTTTGAAGTTTTATTTGAATTTATTTATTTTTATTAAATGTATTTACCTCGAAAAAAAAAACTGTAATAATTTATAGTAAAATCTGTAGTGTTTTTGAACCAGAAAAACTAGAGATTGTAGTTGTTTTGGGCATTTTTTGAGTTTGCATCCACCATGTTTGTAGTTTGTTTACACTTTTTACCCATGTTTGTAGTTCTAATCAAATTGATATCCAACCCACAACGTATTGTGGGTAATGTTAGCGGTTAGCATATGAACGGTTCCACACTTCGAATTTCAATTGGAAATAGTCCACCATTCTGTAACCTTTGGCATACTCTTTTCAACATAGTACGGTTTAGGACATGTTAATTTTATTTTCGAATACTATTTAGGATGGATAGTATGCAAATTGGGCCGCAGCACAATAATTAATCTGTTGTGGTAATTCTAGTTGCAATGGTAACACAACAACTATAGTCATATAAGCAACTTATCCAGCATATGTTTTATGCAGCGGATGCCCTTCCAGCCACAACCCATAACTGGGAAACATTCACATACACTCATACACTATGGACAATTTAGCCTACCCAATTCACCTACACCACATGTCTTTGGACTTGTGGGGGAAACCAGATCACCCGGAGGAAACCCACACTAACATGGGGAGAACATGCACAGAACTCCACACAGAAATGCCAACTAACCCAGCCGAGGCTTGAACCAACGAACTTCTTGCTGTGAGGTGATCGTGCTACCCACTGCGCCACCGTGACGCCCCCATGACAGAAAAATATTCATTTCTATTGGTTTGATGAGGCTGTAGAAATCATATATTTCAAGTTTATGCTAATTGATGAAACTATTTCTTTATTTTCGCTTGATTTTTGTACTTGATTGTGTTTTTTGAGACGTTTATTAAAGCTGAAGATACTTTGCTTTGCTGTGACTTTTTTATTGGTGGTGTTTTATGATTTGCATAATGTAGTTTTTCTTCTCTCGTTCCACCGTTAAACACAACCCTACTAAAAAAAACAGCTTAAACCAGCCTAGGCTGGTTGGCTGGTTTTAGCTGGTTGACCAGCCTGGTTTTAGAGGGGTTTTGGCCACTTTCAGGCTGGTATCCAGCCATTTCCAGCCTGGTCTTAGCTGGTCAGGCTGGAAAATGACCAGCTAAAACCAGCTTGACCAACTTGCCAGGCTGGAAGCCCAGCCAAAACCAGCTATGTCCAGCTTAAACCAGGCTGGTCAAGCTGGTTTTAGCTGGATTTAGCTGGTCATTTTCCAGCCTGACCAGCTAAGACCAGGCTGGAAATGGCTGGAAACCAGCCTGAAAGTGGCCAAAACCCCTCTAAAACCAGGCTGGTCAACCAGCTAAAACCAGCCAACCAGCCTAGGCTGGTTTAAGCTGGATTTTTCAGCAGGGAAAAGTGTTAATAAATTAGATGAATTAAAGCTAACGGGTTCAACAAAAGCACTGCTCACAATGAGTCCGTCTTTATGCTCTACAGTATCTCCATAGATAAAATAAAACCATTTTTCACTTCAGCCAGCATCTGTTGTGCTCTATGAACATGTGGTCACATGACCACTTGATAAACGCTGTATACTGTACACAAGGCCACAGCAGAGTCACTTCATTCAGCATGGAGCATGACCTCGGCAGGCTTTTATTATACAGATAAGACTGTATATAGGAAAAATAAGTCATTTCTTTTATATAGTGTGACATGCTTGTAGCTGATCTTTACAGATGCAGACATGACTGGATGAACCAATCAGAAGCGTGAGCTGGTTGCCAATAAGCCTTCAATAATAAGCAGCATTATGCCATGAAGAGCGTTCAGATCCTCATCAGTCTGTGATTGTAGGGACGGTCAACACCTGTCAACACTGTGAACGCTATTCATTCATCATTAACCTTCATTATTCTGCCGAGACTGGGCTGCTTTATGGGCAGCGCATCCAGCGTTTATCCCAAACCAGCATCCGCTGTGACAGAGACTGCGCGGTAATACACAGTCAGCATGAAACACGCTAAAACTACAAGCTCAGGGAACATTCTGTCATCGTTTTTCATCCTCCAGACCTGTAGAGGTTTCTTTCTTCTGTTGAACACAAAGATAGCATTTTGACAAATGTTGGAAACCGGGAATCATTTGCTTCCGTTGTTTCATTTATTTCCAGCATTCTTCAATATATGCTCCTCCTGTGTTACACAGAAAGAAAGGAAACGTTTAGAACCACCTGAGGGTAAATGAAGGGTGTATAATCTTTGATTTTACGCCAGACCCCACAGTGTCATGTTATTTGGGTAGACCTATTTTAAAGAGACACAGT
This sequence comes from Danio aesculapii, assembly GCF_903798145.1. NCBI lineage: Eukaryota > Metazoa > Chordata > Actinopteri > Cypriniformes > Danionidae > Danio > Danio aesculapii. The sequence goes on from NC_079454.1 coordinate 3,134,174, forward strand.
TTCAAAGACACAATTTGCTGTGCGTTTCTTCAGTTGTTTGTGTTGTGATCTATTTGGCTGTGCGTTTCTTCAGTGGTTTGTGTTGTGACCATTGCAGCGCGTTAAGCTTTCTCAGCCACCGTACTTACGTGCTGCTACATCATTGTCAACCAATTAATAATCTTCTAATTTTGGAAATCATTTACAGTTAGGGGTAGGGTTTGGGTATGGTTTACCTTTACACAACTGGAATGATGTTCCAGGATCAACATACCTGTTTCACATGTCGTCAGTCTAGTTAATTATCACCTGTTTGACATGCAGTTTGTTCTTCCACTGTGTATTTAAGTGTCTTTCAGTTGCTGGCTATTGTCTATGTATATGCAAATGCTGTTTGCCTAAGCTGCCGTTGGACCACTCTGCATGCTGCTGACAGTGTTATAATGCATTATAATGCAATACAGGCTTCACATTTACAACATGAGCTCAACACAAAGAAATATGAGAGGCATAAATTGTTCATGGCACATTTGAAAAAAGTCATTATTGAAAAGCATAATTTATGGCTGTTTCCTCTGACACGTACGTCAGACATATTAAATGCGTGAACAGAAATAAAGACTCAGCAGGGAACGACAGCAAAATGTAAGTGTGACATTTTGGGGTTGCATTGATGTAAACCTGCGCTGAGGTGATTTTTACAAATGTAGTTCATGCATTCTGTTTCCTCATTTGTGTTTGGCTTTAGGGGGAGGTCTGTGCCTGCGCTGGTGTACATATTGATTTTCTTTTTGGTACGGCAGAGACTTTGATTTGGTTTCTAACAGGGAAATCTACTGTAGGATGTATTTCTGGCGCGGTGACCCATCTAATGCACTGTAACACTGTAATATCTGTCCCAGCAGCGCAGTATGGCAGCAGGCCTCACCTATTGATTTTCTGTGGACCCTCAGAGGTGTTTCTGGCTCTTTCCTGCTGAAACTGAGGCTTCTTCTCCAACGCTGATACAAAATGCTGAGATTTGATATGTATCTCTGTTACTGATCGAAAATGATCCAAATTGATGACCTATGTGCGTCTTAATATTAAGGTCTTGTTTATACCTGAAGCAATAGCACACTTCTGTGTTTAGCACACGTTTATACTATATGGGATGTTGGAAAATTATATTATAAAATATCTATTTGGTTATATAGGGGGATGTTTTGATGCACCATGTGTGTAAATCTATGGGTCTGTTGAATGCTTGATTCTGATTGGCTGATGAGCAAAGCATACTAGCACAGACCTGTAACTGTATAAATGCTGATTAAAAATGCAGATTCGTTCTCTTCCAGCAGGGGGCGCCTATAGAACTGCAGTTCTTAGTGCTCATTCACACAAAATGCATCTTTGCTTCTAAAAGCGGCACTCGGGAATGGGATTGAACCCTTTCACACGTGAGTGTTGAATACTCCTGCTGATCCTCCTGCGTGACCGTTACTTTGAATCAGGGTCGTTGCAAGACATAAAGCCCCACACATATGTATATGTAAATGTGTGTGTATATATATATATATATATATATATATGTATATGTGTGTATATATATATATATGTATATGTGTGTATATATAGATGTATCTGTGTGTATATATATATATATGTATATGTGTGTATGTATATATATATATATATATATATATATATATATATATATATATATATATATATATATATATATATATATATACAGTATATGTGTGTGTATATATATATATATATACAGTATATGTGTGTATATATATATATATGTATATGTGTGTATATATATATATATATGTATATGTGTGTATATATAGATGTATCTGTGTGTATATATATATATATATATATATATGTATATGTGTGTATATATATATATATATATATATATATACAGTATATGTGTGTATATATAATATGTATATAGTATATGTGTGTTTATAATGGTATGTTTTGCTTGTATTCATGTGTATTTGAATGTCTGAAACCTAAAATAAATAAATGTTATTTGTTTGAAAGCACGGATAAATTAAGATTTATGATAAGCTCTGCGCACTGCTTTCGGTGCCGCAGCGAACGCTGTCGATTGGAATTTTATCAGTTGATGGCGTGCGTTCTGAACGCTTTAATCACACCAGTGTGATTGTACGCTTCAGAGACCAGCCAAGGCTGATCACACCAGTGTGATTGTACGATTCAGAGACCAGCCAAGACTGATCACACTGGTATGATTGGACGCATGAAAGGGTTAAAAAGTGTCCAGGTGAAGTGATATTATGAACATGATTTAATAACAACAACAACGAACCCCTTAGAAACAGGAAAAGAATGTGCTACGCGCTTGAAGATACATCATGTATCTCAGGATATCTGGACAAAGCCATAATAGTGCTTCCTCCGCCATGAGATAATAATAAATTAAAAAATTGTCATGTCAACTTTCTACTATAAATAGAAGCTTGCAACAGTTGCTCCGCCTCTGAGCGCTTCTGATTGGTGCACTGCTGTGGGACTGACAGTTATGAGCTGCACTGCTTGTGAAGGCTGAAGATCTTTCTACTTAAAGTCCACCTCAACTGGAAGCTGCAGCAGTTTTTTTTTTTCTTATTGTGACGCAGTCTCATGTCATATTACTTGTATATCCTGTCTTATATGTATACTTATGTATCCTATCTTAGTTTTTTTTACATTTCTCTTATGTCCAGTGTTTTTATTTATGATTAATTTATGTTGCACCGTGGTGCTGCCAGAGACGGCATTTCGTTCCCCTGTAAGTCCACACATGTAGCGGAATGACCATGAAGCTCAACTTGACTTGAGTTCCTAAAGGAACAGAATATTAAATTAGAATCAGTGGGCGTGGCTTTTTTTCTACTGTGAGCTGATTGGATGTGTGAAGAGCAAATCCATTGATGCGTAGTCCCAAACCAAACAAGCCAGTAGCGACAGTGGTGCGGAACAAACTTCACCAATTGACGAAAGTGAAGGAAAAACCCTAGAAAGAAACCAGGCTCTCTTGGGCACGACCATTTCTCCTCTGGCCAAACTTCTTGTGCAGAGCTGCAGTCTAGGTGCTGGAGGCTGGAGAACACTGGGCGTTCATCGTGGAGAACTGCAAGTGTGAGTAGGTCACCTGCTAGGGCACGAGATCAACGCGGAGACTAATTATTTTGCACCATATGTACAACTAGTGCTACATACAGGAGTAGTTTGAGGACTAAAACCTGACAAATGTCTGAAATACAACATCTGAACGGTGGTTTTTGCTGTGGTAACCATATTATGCACTTGTACAGCTATCTTTATGGTCTCTTCTCATAGCTGTAATAATGTTTCTACTGTTCAGACCGTATATTCTCTCCTCTCCCCCTAAATTCAACCCTCACAGCAATCAATCTGCACGTTTACATCTTCACTATACTTCATTCTGTCTGATTTATGAGCCGTATTCCTCATGTCCCCACAAGGTCACAATTTACAGGTATTTCTATACTTTGGTGTCCATAACAAAAGAAATACAAGACACACACACATATACACACACAAATGTTCAGCCACAGCTGTGAAAATGAGACTGATTTCGTGGAAAGTACGCTGTGTTACTGTCAGCACATCAGGTCACATCTTTATAACATCCCAATCTGAAGATCACGCCAGTGACCGTTACAAAGAGGAACAAGATGTCCATCCTGCACTAAAGGAAACACTGACAATGGACTGTTGACAAAAACATAAAAAAAACACACATTAGCTTTAAAAGGTTTATATAATAACTAGATATTATGACAAATGTTTTATTTTGAATATATCAAATCATTCACAATAAATTAAAGGGGATATATTGTGCTAAAATCATCTTTATGAGGGGTTTAAACACAGTTGAGTTTCAGCAGTGTGTGAATATAGCCAGCTACAAATGGTAAAACAATTATTAATCATGGTGGCTTGAGAAAGCCAACATACTGTTATGCTATATAAACGTATTATTCGTCTCCCGTCTTTTTCTTCGTAGACTATTTTAATAATGCATCTCCTCCTAGACCATTCATACTACAACCACCAAACTAACTCCAAACCTTCAAACTACTTTGAATTAAGTTGCTATGTCTTTTCCAACTGATCCGACTTACGGTTTTCCGAGAACTCACCAGGAAAATTTGGAAAAGTCCCATTGACTTAACGTTGGACCAAACTTTCTGACCGCATAACTTTGCGCCAGACTGTCATACAGACTTAAGTTTGGGCTCATTTAACTCAGACTACAAATCTGCCAATCACTGATGACCTTTTAACTTACTAGCTACACCCTAGCAACCACTTACGGCGCCCTATTAAGTCTCCCATAGACTTTCATTGTAAAAAAACTGCAGTTGACTTTACATTGGACATACTAACAACATACCAATTCATACTAACAACATACTAATCCGTACTGAAAACATACTAACGGCATAATAATCATACTTGCAACATGCTAATTCATTGACTTAACGTTGGACCAAACTTTCTGACCTCCTAACTTTGCGCTAGACTGTCATACAGACTTAAGTTTGGGCTCATTTAACTCAGACTACAAATCTGCCAATCACTGATGACCTTTCAAGTTACTAGCCACACCCAAGTAACCACTTACGGTGCCCTAGTAACTGTTCCATAGACTTCCATTGTAAAAAAACTGCAATTGACTTTACATTGGACATACTAACAACAAACCAATTCATACTAACAACATACCAATTCGTACTGGAAACATACTAACGGCATACTAATCATACTTGCAACATGCTAATTCATACTATAATCATACTCGCAACATGCTAATACATATTAAATTCATGCTAACAACATGCTAGTTTATACTAGAAACATGCTAGCCACATGCTAATTCATACTAGAACCATGCTAAAACATGGTAATTTATGCTAGAAACATGCTAGCAACATGCTAATTCATACAAGAATCATGGTAATTTATGTTAGCAACTACTTAGCAACCTCTTAGAACATCTTAGCAAACATCTAGCAACAACCTAGCAACCCCTCAGAACACCTTATCAACTGCCTAGTAACACCTTAGTAACCACCTAGAACACTCTAACAACCACCTAGCAATGCCTTAGCAACCACCTAGAACACCCTAGCAACTGCCAAGCAACCATTCGGAACACCTTAGCAACCACCTAGCAATGCCTTAGCAACCACCTAGAACACCCTAGCAACGCCTTAGTAATCCCTCCGAACCCCCTACCAATGCCTTGGCAACTGCCTAGCAACCACTTAGAACACCCTAGCAACATCTTAATAACCACCTAGCAACCACTCAGAACACCTTAGCAACCGCCTAACACATACCTAAAAATCCGGGAGCCGATTGGGGGGGGGGGTGGCAGAGGCGGAGGGGGTTGGCGCAGAGTGGTGGGGATGTCTAGGTGCCGTGCAGAGACAAGTGGCAATGTGAGTGTAAATTACGGAAAGTGTGGGGTGGGGCTGTGAACTGAAGACCGGGGGGACATGGGCGGGATGGGTTGGGGGTGTGAGTGGTTGGGGTCCCTGGTCTGTACTATGCACCAGGTTTTAGGCAGACGCTGCGACCGGACATAACACCAATGTCGGTTATCTAGTGGTGTTATATAATTGGGGTGTGTGGGGGGGGGGTAAAATACGAGAGTTTTACGGGAGACAGAACAACAGAGAAGGGTCTAAAATACGGGAGACTCCCGGGTAAAATGGGAGTATTGGCAGGTATGGCCTAACACCTTAGCAACGACCCGGAACACCCTAGCAACGGCTTGGCAACCACTCACAATACCCTAGCAAACACCTAGCAACACCTCAGCAACCACCTAGCAAGAAACATGCCAATCCACACTACAAACATGCTAATCCAGGGATGTCAAACTCAATTCTTGAGGGCTGCAGCCCCACACAGTTTAGTTCCAACCCCAATTAAACACAGCTGATTCAACTAATTAAGCTTTTCAGTCTTGTTTGAAACCTATACAGGTAAGTGTGTTGAAGCAGGGCTGAAACAAAACTGTGCAGGGCTGCGGCCCTCCAGCAACTGAGCTTGACATCGCTGTGCTAACCTATATGTAGTTATCTATATATGCCAACTGTTTCTAACTTTTTTAAAACTGCCTTAATTATTTAAACTTTGAAACTACTTCAAACCTTCAGACGAGACTTTGTCGAGCCACCTTAACGTTTGTCTACGAACTTTACTTTTCTAGTTTAATTTGTTATAATCAGACTTGATCAAAACAGTCTGCACAAACACTTTGATTGACATTCTCCCTTTATACGCATCATCAGAGGGGGAAAGCCCTGCCCACTAGTGACCACTAGCCAACTGGCCGAGACTCAAACCAGTAACGTTCTTGCTGTGAGGCGACAGTGCTAATCACTGAGCCACCGTGCCGCATTGCACACATGTTAACCAGAGCTAATAAACGAGGTTGTTCCTGTGATACTCCTGCACTGTTCAGTCTTTCAGCGGATGATCTGGGTCTGGAGCGCATTGGGCTGCTCTGCGAACAGTCTGCTCCAAACTGGGAAAGGAGCAAAGCAGAGGGGGAAGCGCAGATGAAAACAGCTATTTTAATAAACCTGGCCTACCTTTACTCCTCTGGTACTATGTACACATAACCTTGTTTATCAAAGCGACTGTTTGAAGCGCTCGTCTATGTTTTTTTCTCTTTCATTTCTTCGCAGTACCTGCTGCCTCGAGCGGCTCACTCATTCACTTTGTTGTTTGCCGTGTATTCTTAGTCTTTCCTTCCCCTCTCTCTCTTTCTTTCTCTCAATTATTATTATTTTTTTTATTTAAATTAACTTCATTGGCACGACTTGTAATGTATTACTAAAGCACTGCGCATTATGTAAACAATGAATAAAGCAGTGATTACATAAAGCATGTATGCATACATAAAAACAATCAGAAATTAAACACACACATAAGAAAATGACTAATATGTGACCCTGGACCACAAACCTAGTCTTTAAGGGCACCTATTATGCAAAAATCACTTTTATAAGGGGTTAAAACACAGTTGTGTGGCAGGAGTGTGTGAATATAACCAGCTTATAATGGACAAAAAATATACATTTGTATTTTTTAAAATCAGACTTGATCAAAACAGTCTGCAGAAACACTTTGATTGACATTCTCCCTTTGTACGCATCATCAGAGGAGGAAAGCCCCGCCCACTAGTGACCATCTCTCCCTCATTAGCATCAACAGCCCTGAGTGAAAAGCAGCCGTCTGAGTTTTGAATCTGCCACTATGCTGACGCACAGGTGTTTGTTGCTCCGCCCTCTTTTGAAAAGAACACAATCTCATTTTAATTTTAGAGACAGTCACCAAAACGCCACAATTGGGATCAAAACCCTAAAGGGGCAGGTATTTTGAGCTAAAACTTCATTCATATACTTCCACATTCCAAAGGTGCTCTATTGGATTGTGATCTGCTGACTGTGCAGGCCATTTGAGTACAGTGAACTCATTGTCATGTTCAAGAAACCAGTCTGAGATGATTCGCACTTTAATACATGGTGCGTTATCCTGCTGTAAGTAGCCGTCAGAAGATGGGTACACTGTGGTCATAAAGGGATGGACATGGTCAGCAACAATACTCAGGTAGGCTGTGGTGTTGACATGATGCTCAATTGGTACTAAAGGGCCCAAAGTGTGCAAAGAAAATATCCCCCACACCATTACACCACCACCACCAGCCTGAACCACTGATACAAGGCAGGATGGATCCATGCTTTCATGTTGTTGATGCTGAATTCTGGCCCGGCATCCAAATGTCGCAGCAAAAATCGAGACTCATTAGACCAGGCAACGTTTCTCCAATTTTCTATTGTCCAGTTTTGGTGTGCCTGAGTGAATTGTAGCCTCAGTTTCCCTGAAAATCCCAGTAGATCAGCAGTTTCTGAAATACTCAGACCAGTCTGTCTGGAACCAACAACTATGCCACATTCAAAGTCACCTAAATCCCCTTTCTTCCCCCTTCTGATGCTTGCTTTGAACTGCAACAGATCGTCCTAACCTTGTCCTGTATGACTAAATGCATTGAGTTGCTGCCATGTGATTGGCTGATTAGAAATTTGTGTTAACGAGCGCTTGGACAGGTGTACCTAATAAAGTGGCTCATGAGTTACACCTTCAGATTCCAGATTTCCACAGTTCTATCTCAGCCAAACATTGCTCAATCCTAACAAATCAATCACCAATGGCAAGACGATGAAAGGTGCGGTCACATCGGGCTTTGTGTGTGCGAAATTCTGTCATGCGGCGCTGCGAAAAGGGGCGGGATTAAACAAGATGATTAGACATTTCAAAAAAAGCCAGCGATTGCTCCATATTTAAAATTTCTGTCCAGAGAGGTCCTGTTTTAATCCTCGATTGGTCTCATGCAGTCAAGTGATGCGACATGCGAAAGTGAGTATAAATGGAAGTCTATGGGAAGAAAAGTCAAGTGTGACCGCAGCTTTACTCAGCTTTTAGATCATGTATTAATATCAATTTTCAAACATTAAAACATTTCCAATCAAAAGAATATTGAATAATAGATAGATAGACAGATAGATAGACAGATAGATAGATAGATAGATAGATAGATAGATAGATAGATAGATAGATAGATAGATAGATAGATAGATAGATAGATAGATAGATAGATAGATAGATAGATAGATAGATAGATAGATCTCTATTTCTCTCTCTCTCTCTCTCTCTCTCTGTCTCTCTCTGTGTGTGCATTGGATACTAAGCATTTCATACAAGTGTTCACATTTGCTGACTGCAGCTTAGACCTCAGTACATTCCACACATGCACACCTACATGTTTCATCAGCTTTTCTTTTTCTCAGAGCAATTTAGCTTAATTTAAACAAGCTTTATCAGCACAAAAAACAAACTAGTAGGCCCAGACCCACATGAAAATAAAAAATACAGTCATTTATAATAAAACTACAGTGTTTTTGAACCATACTGTAGTAAAGTTCATTCATTTATTCATTTTCTTCTGCTTAGTCTCTATTTCAGAGGTTGCCATAGTGGAATGAACCGCCAACTATTTCACCATATGTTTTATGCAGCGGATGCCCTTCTAGCCGCAACCCAGTACTGGGAAACACTGTACACTCTCACATTCACACTCTCATACACTATGGCCAATTTAGTTTATTCAATTCCCCTACACCGCATGTGTTTGGACTGTGGGGGAAACCGGAGCACCCGCAGGAAACCCACGCCAACACGGGGAGAACATGCAAACTCCACACAGAAATGCCAACTGGCCCAATCCGATACAGCAACCTTCTTGCTGTGAGGTGACAGTGCTAACCACTGAGCCACCCTGCTGCCCACTATAGTAAAGTACTTGAATTAATCTGTTGTAGTGATTCTATAGTGGTTATATGGTAACACAACTGTTGTCTACAACTATAGTGTATATTATACTACAATGCCTGTTTACTGTAGTAAAAACTACAGTATACTACAGTATTCATTACAGTCTATCAGATCACTATAGTTAATACTGCAGTATGCTGGAGCACTCATTAACAAAGAGTTGTAGATACTTTGATATACACAGTATAACACACTTTACTGTAGTATGGTTCAAAAACAATAGAGTATTCACAAAAAATTACTATAGTATTTTTTCATGTGAGTGTTTACAGACAATTTGGAGTCCACATCAAATCCAGTTGAGAAAGAAAATTAACTGCTAATAATATTATTTTCGGATACATGACTTCGAATACAGTTGGTTACAATATAATTTCAAATTATGAGTGAAGGGGGCACGGTGGCTCAGTGGTTAGCATTGTTGCCTCACAGCAAGAAGGTCGCTAGTTCAAGTTCCGGCTGGACCAGTTAGCATTTTTGTGTGGAGTTTGCATGTTCTCCCAATGTTCCGGTTTCCCCCTCCAAACACATGTGGTATAGGTGAATTGAATAAACTAAATTGGCCGTAATGTATGAGTGTGTGTGAATGAGTGTGTATGGAGGTTTCCCAGTGCTGGGTTGCAGCTGGAAGAGTATCCGTTGTGCAAAACATATGCTGGAATAGTTGGCGGTTCATTCCACTGTGGTGACCTCAGATAAATAAAGGGGCTAAGCTGAAGGAAATCATTAAAAATCATTAATAAATGAATTATGAGTAAAATAATGTTCATTCAGGGCAACGAATAAACAAAATAAACCATTTACAGATATTTATTAAGAAATGTGTTTAAAAATGCAACAACATAGCCTATTCTGTCGTGTTGCTATCAAAATATATATAATAAGGATGAATGATTGTACTAAACTTTTAATTAATATTAAATGAGTACAATCCTTTTTTATTTTATTTATTAATTTATTTCTGCTGACAAATGGGTAAAATCATGGTTAAAAAGATGTCAGATGGCAACGAATGTAAAGACGAATTACCATGTTTGTAAACATTCAGGATGTGTGCGAAGCGAGGTTGCAGAAAAAAAACGCGAGCGCTAGCATTTAGACATCCGATGCGGTACATGTTTGTTGTTGTTTTAGAGATTATATTGATTACATTTCATATATATTATTTACATAATGCTTTCAGCGTATTATAACAGCTTGTCACCCAGTGATAAGCAAAGATATTCAGCAAAAATATTGTTAAACTGAGTGGCATTCGTCTAACAGGTCCATTTGCGATAGCATCCTCCCAATGGATATTGGATAAGACGAAATGACCAAGCATCCAGCCCCAAATATACTACTATCACATTGAAACTCCAAGTGATTTTACAAGAGAGAAGTTAAAGGTCTACAAGTCTTTGGACGCCAGCAGTTTTGTTCTGTGTGGTCATGTGCAAGAAATACTGTTCTATGATTACCAGATTTAAAACTATGTAGTGCTAAAAACCGAGGATCTGCTTAGCCAAAGACAAGGCAAGACGACTTGTGTGACGTAGGTGGGTAATTTTGTGGTCGAAGTGTGTCAACTTTTGAATAGAGTCTTTTAATATGTAATCAAACATCTCTGACAGGGGGATTAGACATTTTGTAATGGTATTTTAGGGTCTGTATTCTGGAAATCGCTTTAAAAAACACAATAATAATTATTCATAAATAATAATAATTATTATTAATACATGAAGAGGGTAATCCATTCCAATATGGTGGGAAAAACAATATCTTGCTGTTTGAAAACGCTTCTTGTATTTATATTTCAACACCTTAATGTTTAATAAGAATACACTGTAAACAGATTACTGATGTGCTGCCGTTTATCTGGGCGTGGGACAGGTATAACGGCTCTTTCAGTTCGAGTCAGCCAATGGTCTGAGTTTGGGGCGGGGCCTATTGTAGGTTTGACCAATGGGAGAGGAGGAAAGGTCATATTACAGGTTTGAAAAAACAGCGAGCGTCAATGTTTTCGCCTGTAGAGCAGGACAGACAACGTTAACAGCAATAATGCGTGAATACAATCATCAGCTGTTATATTTAGATTATCCACGAATGTAAATAGGTGTGTGTATGTGTGTGTGTCTATATTATATTTAATTATTTTGTAATTTAAGATGTTTTAGTCATTTCTGTTCAGCTTTAGCTCCTAAACCCCTCCACGATTCATATGTCAACAAACCCGACCACTGACAATGACGGAGAACAAAGATGGAGCATTAAATGAGCTGATAGAGAACACACACGCACACACACACATACACACACACACACACGCACACACACACACGTGTGATGTTTCATGCTTGGGACTAAACACACCTGTGCGTGTGTGGCGTATGTGTGCATACGTGTTTGCGTGAGAGAGTGTGATGTGTTCTTGTGTGTCTGTGCGTGTGCAAGAGAAAGTGGTGTGTGTGTGGTGTATGTAGGCCTATCTGTGTGACTGACTGGTGTGTTTGTGGGTGGATGTGTGTGTGTGTTCAGATGTATGTGTCAAAGAGAAAGAGAGTTGTGTGTGTGTGTGAGAGAGGCTGTGTGAGACAGTGAGTGTATGTGTGAGTAAGTGTGAGAGTGTGTGTGCTTGTATTTGAGTATGTGTGTGTATGTATAAGTAGGTGTGAGAGAGTGTGTGGATGTATATAAGTATGTTTGTGTGTGAGTGTGTGTGTGTGAACATATATGAGTGTGTTTGTGTGTAAGTGTCTGTAAAAGTGTGTGTCTGTGTGTGAGAGAACACTGTTTGTGTGTAAACAGTATATTTGTGTGTGTGTGTGTGTGTGTGTGAGAGAGAGAGAGAGAGAGAGAGAGAGAGAGAGAGAGAGAGAGTGGTGTGTGTGTGAGAGAGAGAAAGTAGTATGTGTGTATGATAGAGAGAGTGCGGTGTGCATGAGTGTATCTGTGTGACTGGTGTGCACATATGAGTGTAGGGGTGTGTGTGTGTGTGAGAGAGAGAGGTGTGTGTTTGGGTGTGCGTAAGAGACAGTAATGTGTGTGTGTGTGTGTGTGTGCGCGCGCTCCTGGTATTCCCAACGACCAAATACAACCAGTACCAGTGATTTCTGACTGTGTGTGTGTATTGTTTTGGTCATGATGAGTAAAGCGGCTCATGAATCAGACAGAATGAAGTACAGTGAAGATGTAGAAGTGCAGATTGATTGCTGTGAGGGTTGAGTTTAGGGGGAGAGGAGAGAATATACAGTCTGTACAGTTGTGTGTGTGCGTGCGTGTGTGTGTGTGAGAGATGTCCGTCAGTAGGGGGCGCTTCTCCACTCGCTCGCTTCACTCTCCGAGCAGGTGACGTCACGCGCGCGATTTCTCTCTCTCTTTCTTTCTAGCTCCCCCGCCGGGCGCGCGCACCACAGCAGCGGAGAGAGAGACGCGCAGAGAGAGAGTATGGGGCGCGCGGATCGGCTGGAATAAGAAACATTTCCCAACACTTTTACAAACTTTCTCAACTCGGCCGACAGATATGGATATCATCATTTTGAGCACATTGCCCCTACTTGCAGTGTTGGGGGGCGCAGGAGCCCAGTACACACCCGGTAAGTGCCTAAAGATTCACCTTTACCGATCCCCGGAGCGGAACGGGCAAAAGTTTAACGGCTGTTGCTTTGAATGTATGCGCACCTTTCTGCGGGGCACGAGCACACGGTTACACCACACAACTTCACTCATGGCTGTTTTTAAGGAGAAATCTCCTTCTTTGTCAGTGTGTGTGTGTTGATGGTTTGTGCTGGAGAATAGTGAGTACACACACACACACACAGGTATCCGCCGCGGACCGAAAGTACTTCACCAAACACCGCTCAGCAAACGGGTTGGGGGTTCTGTCGGGATTTACAGTCGATTTATTTGGGGATTTAACATTTGTTTGCAACAGAAATACTAAAACTCGATTCTTTTGTAGTAAAAAAGCTCTGTAGGACCGGAGAATATCTGCACACGTTCAAAACTCCCAAACCCGCGAGCGTGTGGTGTGTAAACATTACTGTAATCCCTGACAGGAACAAAAAACACACTAAAACTGATGATCATATGCAACACGACTCCTAAAAGCATCTCAAAATCCTCAGAGTCTGTAGCTATTTCTATTGGAAACATGTTGTAGTATTTCTCGGAATTTGCTTCAAATTGTAACATTTAATTTATATTACTTTTATTTAAGCAGAAAGGACTCTAATATGAATTCCAACGAGAATTTTTTTTTATTTTTAGCCAAAAGCTGTGTAACTTTACTAGAAACGTGACTGACTACTGCATTAAAACTGATTTTATTTCATCAAGTCAGGCATTTTATTTTTTGAGATTCAGTTTCATATTTAATAAGTGTATATTAAAATAAATAAATAAATAAATTGAGCTTGATCAGTTTTATCTGGAGCACAAATATGACCTTAAAGCATCTCAGTATACCGCAACATTTTCTGGGAAATATTTTCAATCAGGAAAGTAGTTTCTTATACAGATATGAGGGAAAATATCAGCTGATATGAAATAAATTAAGCTTTCTTTATGTGTCCAAGTGTATAATTATGAAAAAAACTGCAACACGTAAACCTCTCCTGCAACATGACGGTCACACTTTTTCAGATTTGTAATTATTTATAAGCCTTATACCCATATTATAGGGATCTATGACCACCCTGTTACTGCTCACAGATAGTTGTTGTCATAGTTATGTTAAGCTATGATGATGAAAGGTTCAGGAATATGCAGATTAAGACATTAATATGTGCTTTATATGAAATGTGGGTACTTGTATTGTAGTATGCAAGCTAATAAATGACGAGTTGGTTGTAAATTGTAAGCTATATATGTATATTTTTGGACTTATTGAAAAAATCATTTAAAAATATGCTCATCTATCTATCTATCTATCTATCTATCTATCTATCTATCTATCTATCTATCTATCTATCTATCTATCTATCTATCTATCTATCTATCTATCTATCTATCTATCTATCTATCTATCTATCTATCTATCTATCTATCTATCTATCAATCAATCAATCAATCACATAAAAACTGAAGATCACAGTCCAAATATAACTACAGGAAAAATAAGATGTTAAAGAAAAATATTAAATAACATTTTAATAAAGCAAATTTAGTTGACATTTTGTACTTTATAGTTTATTATTTGCAGTAAAATAATTTAAAATAATAATAAATTATATTTAATATGTGTATCATTAAATGCATTATATTTCTATTCCTAAAGACGTTCTGTGACCAAAGTCTTATTTTAATGACTATAAATGTTAAATAAAACCACTTTCTTTAAATTATTGGCTATATTCACAGAGAAATGGACACAAATATTCATTTTCAAAAGAGGTTGTACTACTATATATATATATATATATATATATATATATATATATATATATATATATATATATATATATATATATATATATATATATATAAGTTTCTCCTGTTCTTGTATAGATGTTTTGGGACCTGTCAAATGGCTCTCTAATCTTGCGAGGCTCACATCTGTGTAACCCGTATCACATCTCCGTTTGCAGGGGTTGGTGTGTGTGTGATACAGCTGTCTATGTAATTGCTGATTAATTAATCAGCGAGTCTAACCCTGGGATTAATTCTATTAGAGTAATCAAAAACAACGGATGACAAATGGCAAATTACGTGAGGAGGCTGAGATTGATTAGTGACTGCTGTAATTATGCCAGCGTGTTATGGAAATGAAGAGCGGGATCAGCGCTGGCTGCTTTCAGAGAGTGAGCTAATCCCTGCTATCGCTCTTTTTCTCTTTCTCTGGACGCAGCTCAAATGGGACATGCGGAGAAAGGTGAGTCGTAAATCCATGCCGCTTATTATCATCATCATCATCCTCATCATCATAAACATCTGTGCGGGACATCTGTGTTGGAGTAATTGACCCAATGACCTCTCACCAAATGGGTTAGCTGTGTCTCTTTAACCCAAGCACATGACAGTAAAGCTTAGCTGTGTGTTAATATGAGATTCTTGTTGCAATCAGTTGCTGAGGGTTTTAATCACGGTAGCATTGTCAAAAATATCGAAAAACTGAAATATTTAAAATGATACGATCTTGCTTTTGGTTGGTATTGATACTGGCTTTGATTTCTTCTCACCATCAGGGAGATTAATTATTAATTATGATGCGAAGACACTTTTGTTTTAATCACAAAATGAGAGTGCACTTATTTAGTTTTGTAATTCATTGCCCTTTGGACTTAAGGACTGCTGTTGTACCTGGAAAAAGCATTCAATAAGTTTTCTTTCTCCTTTTTACTTCATTTGCGTAGTAAATTAATGCGGTATTGAATATAATTTTTTTTCAAGGTATCGTATCGAAGTTGGAAATTCCTGTATCGTGACATAGTTACATTACGATATACGGTACTATCACGATATTGAGGTAAGCTGCAAAAAAAGATTGCTTTAACAGGTGTAATAACCCCAAAAATTGCTTTATTGTATGTACGTGTTTAAAGTAAATACATGTTTCAGACTAAATAAACTGCAAAAGGATTATGAAGTGTATTAGGAAACACTTTGCAATGAAGTCTCATTAGAAGTGCTGGGCAAAGATAAATGTAATCTAAAAGTAACCAAGTAATCCATCCATCCCAAGTAGTCCAAAATGAAAGTTTTTAACGTGTAGTATAAATATCTATTATGTGCATGTGACATACACAAACACAAAACTTTTTTTTTGAATAGATATCTTATGTCAAACTTTTTTTTTGTGCGCAAATCATCGTAAGTAGGGCCAGACAAAATCTGCAGACATTTTTTGCTATTTCTGCGAAGAATTTTGTAAAAAATCTGCTGAATTATTTTGAGAGTATCGTAACTAAAAACCTAATATATGAAATAAAAAATAATAGCTTTTTAACTTTTTAATTTTTACAATGCAAATCCAATTAGATCTACTTATTTGGTAAACAAAGCAAGTATGTCATATAGTATATCTATTAAAAGAAATTATTCCTTTACAAACTGTATTGTAAATAATTCAAATGAACATCTTCATATTAGTCAATATTATTACTGAAATCAATTTAAAAACTGAATAAATATAAATTTTCACAAGTAAATAAATAGACTCAATGACAGGCTTAAAATCTGCGGATTTCTGCGTGCGCAGATTCTGTTTGGGTCTACTTATAAGTAAACGTTAATGCATTTAAATAATGCATTGAAACATATGAAAATATTTGAAATAAATGAAATAGCCATATTATAGTTACATGCTGAAGTTAATTAAAAAATATTCATGAGTTTTATTAGTTATTAACTCAATAAAGTAATAATTTTAATATGTTAAGCTATAGCCTCACCTACGCTTTTGTAGTTAATTAACTGATGTTAACTAATAAAACCTTATTGTACAGAGTCAACAAACAAAAGGCCTTTAAATAAGCCGTAAGCCAGATTTTCTTTTAATTATTAATAGGGGCTTTCACCTTTATTGATGGGACAATGGGGATTTTACTGACAGGAAAGTGTGGGGAGCATAGATGGGGGAAGGATCGGCAAAGGACCACGAGCTGGGAATCGAACTCAGGTCACCGCGAGCACCTTGGTGCTATGTGTCAATGCACTTACCACTAGGCTATTGCCTAGTCAGTATCGCCTTGTCACTATATCACCTGTTATTATGTACTCAAGTATTCATTGCTGTGATGAACAACCACTGCAAAATACAGCATTAGGATTATTCTTAAAAGACACTAAAACAAACATGCGGTATCAACATTGTGCAATTTGATTGTCACGATACAGTGCTCATCTTAAATGCACATATCCCTATTTTAAATAATATTTTATACAGGATGCTTCACAGTAATATATTGGTCCAAAGACAATTCTTATGAACTAATCTAACAAAAAACTGAAGGTCACAGTGTAAATATTAGTTAGCACAAATTAATATGTTGAGGGAATTATAAAATAAAATAAATAAACATGAAAAATATCAAATTTAGTTCTAATTCTGTAGCTTTTCCTCCCAATAACTGGTTTGAATTTAGATGTATTATATTTCTATTTCTAAAAATGTTTGACCAAACTCGCATTTTAATGAATATACCTGATTAATAATTCTGTTTTGTTTAAAAGCGGCAAAAATATATTGGCTATATTCACTGAGAAATGGATAAAAATATATGTGTCCAAAAAGGGGGTGTACTCATTTATGCTGAGCACTGTATATTGAATTATTGAGCTAGCTGTGTGTCTTTTTACCCCCGCAAACACATGCACACGCACCAAGCTCTTCCCAGAATTCCTCCAGAAGGGGCTTTCAAAGTAAAAAAGTGCTTGACTTGTGTTTGTAATAATAAGCCACGTCGTGATTCTTTTATTCGAAGCAAATTTCATTGAGGCAGTCAAAGAAACATGATTATAGAGAAGGCCAAATGGCCGGCCTTCTTTTGCATTTCTTTGGAGAAGTTGGCGTGCTGACTTTTAAAGGACGCTTTTAAAGGAAAACCTTGCGCTCAGACACAATAGCAAATTCTGCACATTTCAGTTCCTTGTGTGCTGCACAATTACAGCCGCGCTCTCTCCGTGTGTGTGTGTGTTACGTTTTTACAGCTGAGTGAAAACAAGGTCTTCAGTGTGACTTTAACAAGGCGTCCGTGCGAGGCCATGATTTGAATATAATTCTGGAGTTGTTATTTCGGCCGATTTCTGGCCGTGTGTCATCATCGGTGTGGACGTAATGACAGAGATGGGATGTAAAGTGATGTTCAGCGGAGAACTATACGAGCGAGTGTCTGTTCTGTCTTCCACACCGAAGGGTTTCGCCTCGGAGAAGTGCGAGTGAATCTATCCTTCATCTAATGGGCTGGCAGAAATGAGCCTGACGCTCTGAGGGTCAGTGTGATCCGTGTGAACAATATTTCAGGCTTTTTTTTTCCCCCTTTTTTTGGGACAAGTTGACTGTATTTGAAATCACGCCACAGCCTTAAATTATGAAATATTTGTAGTAGGGCTGCTCGATTATGATTTTTTTGATCCATAATCGTTTTTATTTTAATCTATATTGTAGTAGGATTGTCAAAAGTATCGAGTTTGGTACTGAGGTTTTCAAATATAAAAAAATTTCCTTCTAACATTGTAAGCGCAAACTTAAATGCCACTGATTAGCTATTGGTTTCATGTGCTTCTTATGCTGTGTTCATGCCAGACGCGGTACGCGTGAATAAATTGAGCTATTCGTGCGAATAAATAGACGTGTGAACATTTTGAGTTTATTCGCTTCGTTCGCCCATCAAATTCACTTTACAATAGACGTGGATTCATGTCAAGGGCAGGGCTTCAGTCTTAAATGGCTAACATGTATTTCATTGAGAGAGTAGCTGTGTTGATGTGCTTTAGGACTGTTGAAAAACAGCGTAGATTCAAGCGTAGATTTACGGCACTCACGTACATTAAAAGTAAATACAGGCCACAACTGAACATTGAGGATGGCTTCCTTGTAGCGTTCCCCAACGTTAAACAATGAATAGACTTTGGCTTATTAGTATGTGCGCGCCGTTGTGTGCAGGGTTTATATATTCATAACCACTTCAGAAAATATTGGGGGTCGCGAGTCACTGGCAATTTATTTTGGGGGTCGCGGGCTGAAAAGTTTGGCAACCCCTGAGCTAGAGAATACCCATAATGCACTCATAACGCCAAATTGAATTTCTGCGTTGATGGCGTCCACAGCAGAACCGTATCGTTGTACGTTTCTAAACAATATATTATTTAATTGTTAAATCAACGTTTGTAAACATGACAGAAATATAAATACTTTGCTTCATTATTACTAATCGACAGCTCGCTAATGTTGAATAACCATCACAGGGTCTGAGTGAGAAGTGTAAAATTGAAGGGTCTGAGGGATTTATTAAGCAGCAAAACACAAACAAGACGCCATGCCTTCAGTGCACTCAGTAGTGCTCCAATTCACTCACTCGCTTGCATTTACTGCTTTAAGTGGACCATAGTAGTGGACTAATGTAGGAAAGAGTGAATGAGGGTGTAGAAAACGTTATTTATCAGTCGTTTGATTGAGTCATGAAAAGTCACTCCATTGGACAGTCATTATTACAGACGTGAAGCTAGTTATTACATTTTAATGAACATCTGCATAAGCAAACATTTACAGTGAGTGGATCCACAATTAAAATGTGTTGACTCGTATTCCCAGTAAGAGCGGGGAGAAAGTAAACAGTGTCCCTGTTGATCTCACACCGACTCTACAGCAGCACACACTGGCAACACATCTGGGAAGTGATGTTATTGTTTCTGATTCTCCAACTTGTTCAGACTTGGCTAAAATGAGGCTTTGTTTTGGTGACAGATTGTGTGTTTTTTTGGTAACGCTTCAGTTTAAAGGGATAGTTAACCCAATAATGAAAGTGGAGGGTGGGTTTCTTTCTTCTGTTGAACATAAAACAAGAATGTTGTAATTTTTCATTGACTTCCATAGTAGGAAAAAGTCTACTATGTAAGTCAGTGGCTGCTTTTTCTCCTGCATTCTTCAGCATGTCTTCCTTTGGGTTCAACAGAAGAAAGAAACTCAAACAGGTTTTGAACAAATGAGGAAATGATGACAGGGTATACATTTTTGGAGTTTATTGAGACAAAAGTCATAGTAAGAATTGTACCTTAAAATAAAGAGTCACGCTTAGGGATGCAACGATTATAGATTTTGCTTGTATGATTATAGTCTGATGAATAATCACTGTTTCGCGATTATTATGCATTTATTAATTTCAAAACACTACTATTTAGTATATAGTATAGTATAGAAAATCACATGAAAACTTCTTAAAATTGAAAGTGTTATTAATTGCTGCTCGGTAACTAAATAATACAGCACAAAACAATAATCAAACAAGCAGTAGTCAATTTCTTTTTGGACTCAAAAATAAGTGAAACAAAGTTTTTGGCATTTAAACATAATAAATTTACAATGAAAAATAAACGACGGAACAATAAATAAATAAGAATAAACGAAAAAATTGTGCTTTTCTAATGTAAATGTTACTGTGCGTTCACACCGAAGGCGGTGAGAGGCTCAAAGGTCACTCTGGCCGCCCTGTCGACAACACTGTCTGCCTTCAGCTCCGGCGGCGAGTGTTAAAATTCACTACACTGATCTCGTATTTAAAGGGTCGTTGCAGCATATCAGCAAATCACTTACATTCCTGCATAAAGCATGCTGTCCAGCGTGAACATGTTGCGCGCTTTTTTTCAAATTCATTTAACTATGAAAGATCAAGTTGTGGCTTTGCTCCACTTAATTATCCAATATGTGTCCATATATCTGAAATATTCTAAAGCAGCAATACTGTTTTGTATTGTCGCTATAGTTAGCATGGGATTCCTGCTTTTTTTCAAAAGAAAAAACAAAACATTAATGCACATCAGTAACTCGCCAGTAACTTTTTTTTTAACGTATGTCCCTGTAAGAAAACATTGCAAATAATTGGAACTCTGGCGACCGCAATAATCAAACCCTTGGGAACAACTGTGGTTGGAACCAAAGTTTACAGGACCGTGTTCTCTGGACTCCTCTCAAGCGGTGGGCTTCTACATTCCGATTGCTTGCCGCCGAACCGCGTCATAGCTCAATACCATAAAGTTGATTTCAATTCTCCTCGATGTCCACACCGGCGAAGACGTGCCGCGCTGCTTCTCGCCGCTTATCGCCACTGACTCCCATTGAAAATTAATGACTTCTGGCTACTTTGACGCTTTCGCTGCTTTCAGTGTAAACGTACAATAAGCATCATATTAGCTGAGTATTTTCCTTTTAAAGAGAACACATTTAGTCAAAGGCTGCTGAACCCCTGTCTGAAACGCACCACTGATCAACTATATTATCAACTTGTTTGGTATTTTTCATTTTGTATTTTAGAAATGTGGATATTCCATTTAAAGTCTGAAGCTGATTGGTCAGTTCTTGTCATGTGACTCATGATGCACTCACGACATTCTTTCAAGTAGGTGTACCTGGAAAGCACAAGTGCGTCGTGCCCCTCGTTCGTCACTCCCAATATGCGCACACAACCCCTGCACCTCCATTGAAAATAACGAACTTGCGCACACAAAAGACGCGATATGTGAACAGCCCTTGGTTAATATCCTCAGTTAATCCAGTGTGCGTGCGTAGTAGTCTCGTTGTACAAGCTCAGAATTTAAACTAGCGCACAGTTGGCATAACTTTGTTTACTTGTAGCAGTTTTGTTTCGTGCAGAATCATGACGCAGTTAGTAGCGAAATCAGTTAATCGTTGCATCACTAGCCACGCTTGACA
Source organism: Danio aesculapii (assembly GCF_903798145.1). Taxonomy (NCBI): domain Eukaryota; kingdom Metazoa; phylum Chordata; class Actinopteri; order Cypriniformes; family Danionidae; genus Danio; species Danio aesculapii. The sequence goes on from NC_079454.1 coordinate 3,155,940, forward strand.
GTTTAAATAATGTAAGTTCATGTATTTATTAGTATGCACCTTCATACAAGAAAGCATATTCTAGATTTTAATCGTTTATGCAGATTTATGCAAATGAGGATCCATCCCAACAGGAAGTGAATCTTTGCAAAGTTTGCAGAAAAGGGAAAAAAAACTAAATGTGACTTAGCGTTGTTTCCATCAAGTTGTTTGACGAGTGGCTGACTGTAGTATTGGTAACCTAGCAACCGACAGTATACAAGGCAAGCATAATGGAGACAGCTGATTGGTCATGTGGGTTTAATGTTCTCTACATCAGTTTAGCAAATGTGTTTCCGTCTCCCGTTGCATTATTAAATCCACAGTTGTGCTAGTTTGCATTAGTTAATCCACTGTGAGTTAACGTGAGCTAACAATGAATGGCTTTAATTTCATGAGCTAACGTTAACAAAGATAAATAAATACTGTAATGAATGTGTTGTTTATTGTTTGTTAATTTAAAGGGCACCTATTATGCAAAAATCACTTTTATCAGGGTTTAAGTAGTGTGTGAATATAACCAGCGTCTAATAGTAAACATTCATTAATTGTATTTTGTATAATCACAACAGTCTGCAGAAACACTTTGATTGACATTCTGACTTGTACATGTCATCAGAGGGGGTAAGCCCCGCCCACTAGTGACCATCTCTCCCTCATTAGCATAGGACATTAATCTTGTTTTTGAATCTGCCACTATGCTGACACACAGGCATTTGTAGCTCCGCCCTTTTCTGAAAAGAGCTCAATCTCATTTGAATTTAAAGCGACAGTCACCAAAACACAATTTAGAGAGTTATAAAACATTATTTGTGTGCTGTTTTGAGCTGAAACATCACATACACACTGTAGGCACATCTTTTCACAGATTTTCTTTTTGTTGCTGATGAATGATGCACAAGACCAGAGACATGCGAGATAATTCTCTCATTTCTCTATGTGTGTGTGTGCGCAGCAGTGTTCCCCATCTGCAGAGCCGTATCTGCTAGTGCTGCTGACAGGTCACCGAGGGCCTTGTGTCTGTGTTAAATCACAGCTTCGGCCGCGCACGCAACTTGCTTATCACAGCAACTGCGAGAGCACGGCGTGCTTATTTTGCAGACTCGCTACAAAATCTATTTACAGCAGACAGGTATTGTCTTCGGACAGCGTTTTTTTTTCTCTCTCGCTCTCCTAGTTGAAGTTTCTCAGATTATGCGCGGAGAATCAATATCTGACAAGCACGTCAAGCGCTTTAGTGTTTCATCTGATGCAGCGGTATGGATTTTTAATCCAGTCCTGCGTAGCGTTCTCTCGGACGCGTCACGCACACTCCTCTGGCCTCATGCGGAGGGTTTTGTCAGCACGTTTATTGAGTTGATGCTCAGTGAATCTGAATGAATGAAGTTATTTCAGACCCAGCTGACCTGTCTGCACTGCATGTGTGGAGATACTTTCTTCACTAGTGTCCTCAACACTGAGGCTGTGTCAGAAATCGCATACTTCCCTACTGTATGGGGAAAAAATGCACTGTAAAATGATTAAATTACAACACTTCATGGCAACAAATGTTTTTATGTTGCTTTAACTTCATTTAATAAGTTAATTTTAGTCAGTTTGAATATTTAAAGAGGGCCTATTGTGTGTCAATCACTTTTATAAGGGGTTTAAACACAGTTGTGTGTCAGCAATCTGTGAATCTAACCAGCATCTAATGGTAAATGATATTATTTATAATCACACGTGATAAAAACAGTCTGCAGAAACACTTTGATTGACATTCTGCCTTTGTACGTGTCATCAAAGGAGGAAAGCCCCGCCCACCAGTGACCATCTCTCCTTCACTATGCTGACACACAGGCATTTGTAGCTCCGCCCTCTTCTGAAAAGAGCGCATCTCATTTGAATTTAAAGAGACAGTCACCAAAGCTACACAATTAGGATCAAAGCCTAAAAGGGTCAGTTTCAGAGGGTTATAAAACATTATTTGTGTGGTATTTTGTACTTAAACTTCAAATTTTATGTACATTAGAGACTTATTTTACTTGTTTATCTGGCAACAAAAATGCGCAAAATAGTTTCCCTATGTGTTGAGATAACTAGAAAAGTTTTATTGGTTCAACTAAAAAATTTAAGGCAGGGAGATTTTATTTTACTGTGTAGTGTTGTCAAAAGTATCGACTTTGGTACTGAAATTTAACGTTAATTAAAAAAAAACAAACCATTTATTTCCCAAACATTTGAGCATGTTCTTAAACACAGCTGATTGGACACTGTTCAAATGCTCAACAGAAATGACTGTGATTGGCTGTGAAGGTCATCAGTTTAGCAATCAAAGCTTAATGGAGGCAATGTTCTCTATATCAAAGTTCATTCGCTTTAGTTTATAACTCCCATTATTCGCATTAACCCATTTACACACAAGTCCAAAACCAACTCAAGTGAGTGTAAAAATGTCTTTGCGAATTATTAAGGGATTTTTATTTAAACTGTAGAATTTCCATCGCTTGTTTCTATTACAGTAAAGTGGTCCCTCATTATTCACAGGAGTTACGTTCCAAAAATAACCTGCAATAGGTGAAATTCGCGAAGTAGTCTGCTTTATTTTTTACAGTTATTATAGATGTTTTAAGGTTGTAAAACCCCTCACTACACGATACACTTTTCTCAAACAGGCATTTTCACACGTTTCTCTCTTGTTCAAACATCCTCCAAGTTTAAACCTTTGTAGACTATTAAGTCCAGTGTTATAGAATGAAACCAAAGACCAAAACCATTTCATCCTCATTTATTTATTGCGCAATGGCGCCCTACAGCCGCATAACTTCTACCTTTCTTTAGCGAGTCCAGAAGTCCAGCTTTTTGTGCGACGGTTAGCATCTTCCATCTGCCTTTTGGGTGTTACCGTGGGTGTCTTTAAACGGTTCGTCGACATTGTAGGGAGAAAAACATACAGTCCAGCACTTCAGAGTCACACTGCTAGTAATCGAAGATTCTGTACTGTACAGGAGACACGGCACGGAGGAGATTGATTGACAGTGGTCTACAGCCAATCAGCACGCAGAACACAATGAGTTGTAATAACAAAAAGCATGTCAAAATGCACAATTTCAGGGAAACTGTGAGGCCGCGAAAAGTGCATCACGTTATAGTGAGGGACTACTGTACTTCGAAACGCTCTTTATCACAGCGTGATGGAAACATTTTCAAGAACACAAAGACTTTTCTGTTTAGATCACATCAGTGTTGTATAGATGCACAAAAAGAGTGTTTTCTACAGGTGGTTTGTCAAGCCCACTCACCTGCGTGAGGCACGTTCAGAATGACCAAACAAACCCAACATTAATTTCTGTCCCCCAAAAAACAGCATGTCCACCCTGCCTTCAGAGATGCACATTTACATGTGACTGCTGAACAGAGGATTAATGATGTCTTAATAATCTTAATGACAGACTAACAAAGAAACTGAAGCACTCATTTTCTGCAAACCATTGTGATCTGTACATCAGGGATGATTTCGATATGTTGCACAGCCCTAGTGAAAAGCCGTTCTTTGACTTTCAGATCTGAAGTATTCCTCTACTGAAACTCTTTTCTCATGGGGGTCAAAGTGCGATGTGGTTTTTGTGCAGATGATGAATGCAGTTGTTTTGAATGGGTCTGAATTGTGTGTTTAGTGAAGGTCATGGGGCTCTGCGTCTGTGAATGCAGAGAAAGAGAGAGAGACCGATTTGTTAGGTTTTTACAAACACTGTAATCCTAACAAGTATATAACCAATTTACATAACACTGTAATATTTAGATCAGTTCATCTGTACAGAAAATAACTCTTAATTACAAAACCCAACATCACAACAGCATTAATGGGCTATATAAACAGCTAGTGTTTTTCAGCCAATGAACTCCCGGTGAAAGGTATATGTGGCTATTTTCAATTTCATACGGTTCCTTTTACAGCATCCATGTTGTAATGTGATTAAAATATTGTCTGTTAAATAGACGTAAGCATCCATTTGGTTGTTAAAGTGTAAAAGGAGACGAAAGACGTCATTAGCTGCAGGTTAGCGCAAAAACTCCATTGAAAATACTGGGGTCAAATTAATTTGCATATTTTAAAGTCATGATGTGGAAAAATATAATTTATTGCTGTGCTTCTTCTTTTTTGGTCTGATACCCACTTTATATTTTATCTCAGCCAGGCAGTGAAGATTGCTGTTTTTTTTTTTTAAAGAAATCAGATCTTAATCACTGCGTTTTTGTATGGGATTACAATTAACCTAAAGCCCTGGGGCTGGCTGACTGAAATTAAAAGTCTGTGTGCATGTACTCCATTGTATTTATCAAATTGTTACAATCAAAATCAGCAATAATTCTTGTTTTAATAATGTCTTTGAAAACTGCAACGATATGTTGTCCATTTCTCAGCTCATTTTTATTTTTCCTAGCAATATAAAGTGCTAATTATTTAGACCAGTAATAACATTTATTTATTGACATTTATATTTCTGCAATCTACCACATATAAAACCTAGAAAATCTTTCTTTTTAAAGAAAACACCAATTAAATAAAATAAGTGGAGATCAGAAAGCAGAGACAGTCATATCAGTCCTTATTTTTAGATTGTAGAAATTTGATAAACATACACAAACAAGAAAATGACTTTTGCTGATTGACAGGGCTGTAACTAAGCAACAGTTCGTTAATGAGAAAGTAGCATGATCACTTTTCTGTTACACACTTAAAAGTAGGGCTGCATGATTCTGGCTAAAATGAGAATCATGATTTTTTTTTGTTGCTCAAGATCAAGATTTACTCACTATTCTGTAGATGTAAAATAAAGGTTAATCTGAGTATTGTTATTTCTCAAACATATGGTAAAACAATAATAATAATAATAATATTAGGACTATGTGTAGGTCTACTGTTGGTTAAAATAATCATTGTATAGACCAGGGGTGGGCAAACTCGATCCTGGAGGGCCGGTGTCCCTGCATAGTTTTGCACCAACTCTAATCAAACACACCTGCTTGTAGCTTTCTAGTGATCTTGAAGACACTAATTAGGGTGTTCAGGTGTGTTTGATTAGTGTTGGAGCAAAACTCTGCAGGGACACCGGCCCTCGAGGATCGTGTTTGCCCATGCCTGGTATAGACTGTGAATGGTGGTGAACTTAAATCCGTCCTATTTGTTAATGCACAGTAAAGTGATGACATCAGAATACAACTGTTCATAATTCTGATGTTGAATTCTGATGTTTGATATATATGCTTGAAATCTGTCATTGACAACATTATTAGACCATTTTTTCACTGGTAAAATGAAACATTTGTCATATCAGATTCCCTCCTGCGTTGTTTTTAGCAGTGTACAGGCTAAAGTAGATAAACTGAAACTGTTACACATTTATTCTCAGACACAACACTTTGTGTTCGTTATGAAAGAAAAAACATATCAAATGCTGGTCGTAATCATAACTCTAAAATGTGAAATGATTGTTTTAATGATGTGCGCGATTTCAGTTTCACTTTCACTGCTGAGTGCGGCTCATGGCTGCCGTCAGTTTGAGGGAATAAATAAAACATACATGCAAATCAAATTCTTCTGCAGCTCCCAAACGATCGCTCAGTGCAACAAACTAAACCTTATTTACAACTTTATTACCTGTTATTCACAGCCGATCCAGATTCTTCTCACTAAAGTGGGCATGGGTCCTCTGGTAAATGCACAGCTCACTTGTAATTTCGCAGCTGCGAATCATAGACTGTAAAATATATGGACGGAGTATCCGTGACGTCACCCATAGGTTTCTGAACACTGCAAAAGAAGCTACAAGTAACCGTCGCCATTTTGTTCGCGAGTCATCGGACCCACGGCGGGATACCAAATAAGGGCAAAGAGGCGGAGAGTGAGCGAAGCTACAGACACCTGCTGGCACTCTGTTTAGACCTGGCAGACAGACTTTACTTTGGGAGAAACGCTTGATACTTTATTACCTGCGACTCGTTTGTGTTCTGACCACATGTGCTTGGCTGTACACTATATCAATAAAGTGTTTAGTCTTTTAAAAACACTGCTGTAATACATTGAGCCACTAAACATTGTTCTTATGACGTTTTTCTACAGGAGGAAAATGCAAATTACTTCCAAACACTTCAGATATAGTGTGTGTTAGTAAATGCAGGACTATTGATGAAATCCAGTATAACACTGTATGACAACGCTTCAGATGACTGTTCTAGAGCCTACAGCTAATCAATCTGTCACATTCTGGAGTGCTTTACGGGTCTAAAGAAAAATATGAATGATAAATGATCTTAAATAAAACAAATACATTTATAGAGATGGTGTACAAGTATATAACTTTACTTACATGGGAAACGGAGGCCACGTGTATGGTTTGTGAGCACAATTAAATGCACACAGCATCCCATATCATCTGATAATTGTAAGAAATAAGTCCAAAAGGCAGCTGGCTGTGTAAATCCACATAAAACAACACAAAAATACGATGAATATGCCGAGATCAGTGGCTAATCTGCCGGATTCAGCTGAGGTGAAGTGACGGCGACCAGCGAGACCTAGCTGTCACTCAAGTGGCCACGCCCTTAATTATGCAAACTTAATATAACCTAATATAAAGGAAATGGATGAGTTATAAAAAAATTCACCCCCCTCACAGTTGTCATGGAGGGTAATAATAGCTATATGAACCAAAATCGTTCTTTGTACCAGGCTGTAAACACCTTTTTTTCTGCTGTAAAGTTGGCCTTTCTAACAGTGGGCTCAATTGCAATTTGCTCTATTATGGAGCAGGACTAGCGGAATTTTGATGAATTGCAGTTTCAGTTACTTCCATATTGGCTTCCCGACGGAGAGCGGAAGGTTGCCACTTGCTGCGAATACATCATTACATGAAGACAGAAATATCATTTTTTGGGTGAATTATACTTTGTAAATACAGTATGTCACTCTTTCAACGCCATTTGGAGGTGTCCACGTTGCTGACCAACATATGTGAAACAATGTGAAGACTTGTGCGACCACCTTTACTCTTCTCTCCTGACCCTGAAAATATAATTGGCTGAATCGTAGAAAAGCTAAATTAAGGTAGTGTGGGGGGTCAAATCGAGATTGTGATCTGTTTTCGATTAATCGTGCAGCCCTACTCAAAAGTATATACTATTTCTTTACAGGAAAAAAAGGACATGCGTTTAGAATATAGGTGAATTGAGATACAGCATGCTACTGTGTCATCTGTTTTCATATGTTCCCTTTAATGTTAACATAACAAATGCTTCTGGCAATGCATATGTAGCATTCGTCATGCCAATAAAGCAACTTTGAGTTGAATTGAATGGAGAGAGAGAGAGAGAGAGAGAGAGCCTGGAGGATGTGCTCTTTGTGATTGCAGCACTTTGTGGATTATGGCAGTAATGGGCAGCGGTGCCTGTAAGCTCCTTTAGAGAGCTGGCCGCCCCGTCCTGAGAGCCCCGTCTGAACGCGGGAGGAGGGTTCCTGCCAATCACAGCCAAAGAAGCAAAAGTCGGATTGAGGATTTGCTCATTTAAATTGTTTTTGTATTATCTTGTTTCTGCTTTAAAGAGCGGCGTGTTGTGATTTTTGTGACTGTCCTGATATCCATAAAGCTTATGATGATGATGATGGTGGCGGTGATTATCAAATTAAGCCCACAGCGCTGCTGATCAAGAGCTCTTTTAAAGAAAAACATCCGTTCTCACTGTTAGCAAACACACACACACACACGAAAGTAATACTGTAGTGTTTTTGAACTACACCGTAGTGACGTGTATATATTGTGAACTGATAAACTGTAATAAATAATACTGTAGTATACCTTAATTTTTACCACAGTAAACTGTGGGGTATTGTCGGAGAATATACCCTATAGTTGTAATCATTTGTTTATATATATATTTTTAAAAAGACAATATGTTTTACATGTTTAAAAAATTATTCTTGATTTAATAGATGAGTTACCGGTTTGTAAACATTTAGGATGCATGCGCAGCGAGGTTGCAGAAAAAAACAGGAGCACTAGCATTTACAGTGAGGGAATGACATCCGATGCGGTAAAGAGTTTATTGTTATATTGAGTACATATGATAATATGAGATAATATGGGAAATGAACGTCCAGATAAAGCAGCTAAGGAAAGTCTTCCAGTGTGTCTGATATCAAACCTGTTTTAATCTGTATATTATTGAGAAATGGCAAATGGAATGGGATGAATGTAGGAATAACAAATTGTATGAAGTGAATCCATTTGTAAATGAAAGAAATAATTATACATTTTAAAAATAGACATGACCATGTTGTACCAACACAATCTCACGGTAATTCGTAACTTTTTGATTTAGTGGCTAATTCGTGCGAATTTGTACGATCTAAATACAATTTAGTACGATTTGCTCATCCGCCAATGACGGTTGGGTTTAGGGGTGGGGTTAGGTGCCACGCCTCCTTTTTAAAATCGTACAATTTGGTACGACTGAACTCGTACGAATTCGTACGAATTAGCCACTAAACTGTCAAAACGTAAAATACTTACGTTTTCTCGTGAGATCAGGCTGGTTGTACATACGAGATGTAGAATTGGACACTCAAGACTTACACATGCATATTTATTGAAAGGGGAAGAAAAACCTGTTTGTGACTTGTGTGAGAATATTTTGACGATAAAACATATTTTAATCGAATGTGTATTTTTAAATGATGTTAGGGAACGTTTTTATTCGGGACACATTTTAAGTAAAACGTTTGAATTTTAGAATATTTATCTTTAATCAAACTAAAAGATTGTGTATGACTCTTTTCAGTGTTGTTGCTGCTTGTATGTTTTATTTATTTATTTATTTTTACAATGTATGTTTGTTAACAAACTGATATGATTATATATTGTATATTTAGTATATAATTTTGCCATAAATATAGACAATGCTGCTGATATGGCATTAAAACCTAAATAAATAAATAGATTACATATATATTATTTACATAATGCTTTCAGCATATTATAACAGCTTGTTCCCCAGTGATAAGCACAGTTATTCAGCAAAATTAACGTTAAAGTGAGTGGCATTCGTCCGACAGGTCCATTTGCGATAGCACACTCTCAATGGATATTGGATAAGACGAAATGACCAAGCATCCAGCCCCAAATATACTACTATCACATTGAAACTCCAAGTGTTTTTACAAGAGAGAAGTTAAAGGTCTACAAGTCTTTAGATGCCAGCAATTTTATACTGTGTGGTCATGTGCAAGAAACAATGATCCATGATTATCAGATTCAAAACTATGTAGTGCTAAAAACCGAGGATCTGCCTAGCCAAATACAAGGAAAAAAGATGGGACTGTACAAGGGCTGGGTAATCATCAACAAACAAAACAACTGCATTCTGAGAGGGAACTGCACCTTTACGGCAGGGTATGTAAACTCATATTTTTACATTTCATTCTTAGCATTTATTCAGTGTCCGCAGTTTAATTCATCATATTTAACTGTTTTTGCTGAAATCATTGCTGCAATCAAAAAGAGTAATGTGTATGATTCAGCATAGCGTGAACTTAGCTTATATAACATGAGTCGAGCATTTTTAATTAGGTCCTCACTCCATTCAGCTACATTTTATCCAAAGACGTCTGCGGTTGGCATTGAAAGCAGTGTGGTGTACAGTAAAAGTTACGTTTTCTATTTTTGGACTTTCAAATTTGGCATCCTACTGCACAACATGACATGTTTGCTATTGCAACCGGTCCTTTTTTGCAACCGGGAACCCATGTGACGTAGGTTGGTAATTCCTTTAGAGAGTTTAGATATTTTAACTAGTAGTAACAAGAGACAAACTCATATGTACATTGTGTGAGCTTAATATATTTCTTATTATTGGCTCGAAATGATGAAAATCTCTTACAGTGAACAACTTTAAGGGTGAACTGGCCCTTCAAGGCGAAACATCTGAGCAGAATCGCTACAGGTGAATCTCACTGTTTATTAATGCGGTTTAAATGCCTCACCAGTGTTCAGTTTACACTGACTGCTACGTCGGGGTCTTTTTTTATGGGGTTTAATTGTGACGGACGTTTCTTCACGTGCTGTCTTGGTGAGCACATGCTGATACAGGAGAACGGCTGACAGACCCCAGATGAGAATGAGTGAGGGAGCGAGTGCATGTGTGAATGAAAGTGGAAATGAGAAGGAGAGAGAGAAAGAGAGAGAGAGAGTCCGTATGCCTGACCATGATTCATCTGTCTGGAGTCAGGCTGTCTTATATCTGTGTCAACACCGTGACGTTTTGGAGATATCAAGTTTGAACACGTCCGGGTGTGTGTGTGTGTGACTCACTGTGATTTACCTGTCTTTCATCCTGTGCTCTTCTGAGACACGCACACATACAGAGAAATCCTCCAGAATTAAGGTGTCGTGTCTACACATCACATCTCTGGCCTACTTCTGATGTCTGACTTTACCTTGTAAAAGCTAATATAGCATCTGTAATGACACCATATTGAAAAAACGACAGGAGCTGGATATTCCTTAGCGGCGCAGGGAGAAAAAACAATCAGGATTGCAGCAGTCTTTCATCACTGTGACCTTGCTGGAGTAATAATAATGATGATGATGATGATGATGGCTCGTGTAATTAACATTAATGTTAAGGAGAATAAGGGCAGCCCAGTCTTTTGTTTGCCGTGGATCACTGTGTTGTTTTTCACTTTTAAGTAGGGCCAGACGGAATCTGCAGACATTTTTTGGCTATTTCTGTGCAGAATTTTGGTTAAATATTCTATTGCTTAAGGGGCTAATAATATTGACCTTAAAATGGTTTTAAAAATGTAAAGCTGCTTTTATTGTAGCTGAAATAAAACAAATAAAAGATTCTCCAGAAGAAAAAATATTATAGGAAATACTGTGAAAATTTCCTGAATCTGTTCAACATTATTTGGGAAATATTTAAAAATGAACAAGTAATTCACTGGAGGGCAAATAATTGTGACTTCAACTGTGATCTGAACATTATTACCTTTAATCACGTTCTTACCACGGTAAATGAATCTGTAGCTCAATCTTTCTGCCGGGCTCTTTCCTTTAAGCAGACTGGATCAGAAACGCACTGCATCTGCTTAAGTGTTTTCGGCCCACTTTTCCTGTGTAAGGTCAAATGTTTTGGGCCACAGCTGTGCCCGCCTGAGGGACACACACCGCAGGAAGAGGCAGCACCTCGGGGGCGGGTCTTCAGCTGTCAATCAAACACCTCGTCTCTGCATCTCCGGGGAAACCAGACGTGACATGTTGAAACAAAACAGACAAATTTGCAGCCGTTCGGCGGGTGATATTTCTCATTTCACGTGTCGCTGATCCGTCCACATCAGTTTGCTCGCTTACAGCACAAATGCAGAGATGATTTTCTCATTACGCTGGTGTTAATTGATGCTAATAACAATCCTTCGCCTGTCCATGTTTGTCTTGTCTATGCTAGTTTTGCTTTTTTATTGTAATATATTTTTTTATTTTCTGTTCATTTCAGTTTGGGTTTAGTTCGTTTTATTAATGGCTTTGGTAGTTTTATTTTAGTTTTATTTCATGAACACATTTATATTTAGTTTTTAGATATTTAATTTTAGTCTTTCTAGTTTATCAGAGTCAACATAACACCGGACCCAAAACCACACGAATGTAACGAAAAAAAGGTAAAAAGGACGACGAGTTGGCAAACCTCTTTATAATATATTCATCGTTTTTTGACCAATTAAATTAGTCCTAGTTTTGGGTGTTTTCAGCCAGTAGTTTTAATCATAGTTTTAATTTGTTTTTTTTGACCAATAGTTTGTCTAAGTTTTAGTTTTTATTGTTTTTTTACCAGTAGTTTAGGTTTTTATCATTTTTTGACTAATAGTTTTAGTCTTAGCTTGATTTTGATTGTTTTTGGACTAATAGTTTTAGTCTTGGTTTTAGTCTTGGTTTTAGTTTGGGTCAAATACAAAAGACAAATAGTCTTAATTTTCTTTGTTTTTTGACCAATAGTTTTAGTTTTGGTCATTTTTTTGACCAATAGTTTTAGTTTTCTTAGTTTTTTGATTAATCGTTTTAGTATTGGTTTTAGTTTTGGTTGTTTTTTTGACCAATAATTTTAGTCTTAGTTTAGTTTTGGTCATTTTTGACTAATAGTTTTAGTTTTCTTTGTTTTTTGAATAATCAATTTAGTATTGGTTTTAGTTTTGGTTGTTTTTTTTGACCAATAGTTTACTTTTCGCTTAATTTTGGTTGTTTTTTGACCAATAATTTTAGTCTTAGTTTTGGTAGTTTTTTTTTGACTAATCGTTTTAGTCTGGGTTTTAGTTCTGGGTTTTAGTTCTGGTCTTTTATGATGTTTTTTTTTGACCAGTAGTTTTAGTTTCGGTTGTTTTTTGACCAGTAGTTTTATTTTTTATTATTATATTTTGACCAATAGTTTTAGTCTTAGTTTTGATTATATTTTGACCAATTGTTTTAGTTTTCTTAGTTTTTTGAACTAGAGTTATAGTATTGGTTTTAGTTTGTATCATTTTTTGGACCACTAGTTTTAGATTTGGTTCTTTTTTGACCAGTAGTTAGGGTAAGTTTTAGTCCTGGTTTACTGTAATCACCATGTTCAGTTGTTAATCACGTCAAGACCCCGGGGCTCAGGAGCCGGTGTGTCTGTGGCCGAACCCCCACTCGTCCAGCAGACCCCCGACTCACACCTTCACTCTGGAATTTACAGCCCGTTTGAACAAAAGCTGGTCCTCTGTGTGTCCTGGAGCCGCTCGTCGCCACGCTGGGGCCTCTCTCCGCCTCTTACAGTCCAAAGAAAAACGTCTTTACATACAACTCCTCCATGTAAAAGTTTCCTCAAAACTTTTCTGCTGTCTTGGAGAGTTTTTGGCAACTTTAAAGGCTCTATGTATCTCAAAGCGCATCTTTTTCCTGATGTCTTATGGATTCATTTTGAAATGTTTTGTGTCCTCACTAGAACTACAAATGTACCTGGGGGCCTAAGACTTTTACACAGTACTGTGTAAGGTTACACAATATATCATTTCAGCATTGATATCAAACAATCACAATAGTCACATCGCAGGATATGCAATGTTGAGCTTGTATTATAGTTTATCTTTTGCATGCATTGTTTTGCCTGTGATTGTATAATGATTTTAAAAACATTCAGGTATAAGAAATTATACCATTTGTGACCTTAACTATGATTAATTTTTTTGAATTATTTTTGGTTTTATTATTTAGTTACTGTTAGACTCAGGAAATTATAAAACACTTTGGGCTCTATTTTAACGATCTAGGCACAAAGTCTAAAGCTCATGGCGCAAAACCATTAAGGGTGCGTCTGAATCCACTTTTGCTGTTTTAAATATGGAAAAATATGCTCTGGGATGCGGCGCATGGTCTAACAGGGTTGAGCTTATTCTCTTAATGAGTTATGGGTGTGTTTTGAGAATAAACCAATCAGAGTCTCATCTATCATACCCTTTAAGAGTCAGTTACGTTGCACCATGGCACATTTGCTATTTACATGGCGGACTCTGTAAGAGGAAAAACTGAACGCTTGACTAGCGAGAAAACAGATAAAAAGAGCATCTGCAGCGCGAGGATAAAGAACGAGCCTTCTCCATTCTGCCTCTTTACTTTCTCTTTTCTTTACTCCTTTACTTTGGTGGATTAAGGAAACCGTGGAAACTCACTCTACTGAAGACATCCATTAGCCGACGAATTTGTTTGTTAAGCTCAAAGACTTGTTTAAAACTGTTTCTAAATTCAGTTCTAATTCCCAGCAAAGGAATAAATTAATAATAATAAAAAACTGAGTTATATTCAAACACACGTCCTGTTCTTATGCCTCATGCGCCTTAACACACCTCTTTTCTAGACCAGAACACCCATAAGTCCACAAAGTGGCACAAATGGATTTGCTATTTAAACAACGTAGTGCAAAACATGAAAATTACAGTTGCGCTGGTCTGAAAATAGCAAGAAATCGCGCCAAACACTTCATGCACCTATTTGCGCTGGGTGTATGATAGGACCCATAAAGTCATCTGGTGAAATTGTATTGATTCTTTTGATTGATTGTATTGAAATTGTGAGATTTTTCCAATATCGTGCAGCTCTAGTACTGTGTGTCTACTCTGTGTTTTTGTGTTGTTGTGTTCGCTAGGGCTGAGGAAACGTATCAGCGGACGACTCGATAGAATTAAACGCCTCAAACTCAGATCTACTATTTTCACTGACGGGGTCAATAAATTCAATGTGTGTTGTTTGAATGTGTTTGTTGTTGTGCTGTTGGTAAAAGGGTCAGGATGTGGGTTAGATTAGTTGTGTTGCACATGTACAATAGCGGCGCTCATGTCAGACAATCTGATGAGTGTGTTTCTTTTCCGAGAAAACGGGTCACAGTTGAAAAGAAGAGCACAATTGATCTGACGGGCTTTACTTGACTCCTGTAGCATGTGTGTGTGGGGTTGTCCGCTGAAGTTTGTGTTAGCTTCAGATGTGATTTGTTTGCATGTGTTTGCGTGATTCACTTCTCTTATCGTGATTGGCTGTTGCTGATGGCCAAAAACAACAGAGGAACACTGAGGGCGTCATCATGTTCCTGTAAACGCTGAGTCTCGCTGTGTGTGTGTGTGTGTGTGTGTGTATGAGTGAGAGAGAGAATTAGTGTTTGTGTGAAAGTGTATGAATGTGTGTGCGAACATCTGTCTTTGTGCGTGTATGTGTACATCTGTGTGTGTGTGTGTGACAGGATTGTCCTACAGTGTTAATCAGTTGTCTCTCAGCATGTCGGTCTCCATCATATGCTCTCCCGCCGCTCCTCCATCACTCACTGTATATTTAGACTCATTCAGAGCAGCAGCGCACAAACTAGAGACAAATCACTGGCGAAAACACACCGAGACTTCACCAAAACACTCACACACTCAAACACAGCTGAACCACTTCAACACACACACACACACACACTCTGCTAAGGAGATTTCTGGAACGTCCCCCAAATAAAGCTCCTCCAGAAAGGCGTGTGGCCCGTGTGCTGATTTGTGAGGGTCTGTGGGTTGGGGGTCTGTATGAGGTGTTCATCTTCTGATTTGAGGCCCTGTTAAAACTAATACGTTTTAGTTTTAAAATGCGTAAGTTTTGCTTCGTTTACGCCATCCGTCCACATTACGAGTTTTTGAGCGCTGAAAACGGAGCGTTTTGGAAACGCTGAAGAGGCCGTTTTCATTCTAAAACGCTGGTGCTCTGTGTCAGTGTGGATGGGGGAAACGAAGACATCTGAAAACAGAGGCATGGCTGCAAACATTCACCTATCTGGTGGTCACGTGATGTGCACTTTCAGCAGTATACTGATATACTCAACACAGAGGAACATGAACACCTACTGCCAGCTAGTGTTTTAGAAGTGTTATTGCAGAGCAACACAAACAGCGCGCAGAGGTATAAATGCACGGCTACGCGCGAGGCAGGCACTATGGGTCACATGTGATGCGCATTTGACAGGATGGACTGTACCTCACGTTTGTTTCGCACAGATTACAAAACCAGTTTGAACATTGGAACAGAACTTTTGTTTTCAAGTGTAGTGGGTTCATTTAAAGAGCCCATATTATACATGAAATAGGGTCATATTTAGGTTGTAAGGGTCTCCAACAACAGTCTAATATGCATGCAAGGTCAAAAAACACTTTGATGGTCTTATAATCTGCATTTATTTTTACCTAATTATACCAGCGACTCCTATATGAATCGTTCAGCGATTCATTTGTTCCCAAACCCCTCCTCAGCGCGAAGCTAATCTGCACTGATTGGACCGATGACAGCCTGCTGCGATTGGTCGACGACACTGACAGGCTTCAGCGCGAGAGTGAAATGCCCAGCAGCTAATCTACAATATAAAAGTAGTCACAGTGCATACACGCTTCATAGTGGATTTTGGCTGCCAGTGGGTGAATGTAAACACAGACGATGGACTAGAAAATACTGACGACTAACTATTTTATCAAGCAAAAAGTCCAAGAACTGGCGAGGAGATCTCCTAGCCTCCTAGTCACAGTCTTCTTGCTCTTTTCACACACACACACACACCCACACACACACACGCACACACACACAGGGCCTGCGCGTCCATAGAGGAGCGGCTGAATAGAGAGGGTGCGGCGCTCAGTTATATCCGCGAATACCCTTGCGTTACACACACACACACACACACACACACAGGGCCGGCGCGTCCATAGAGGAGCGGCTGAATAGAGAGGGTGCGGCGCTCAGTTATATCCGCGAATACCCGTGCGTTACACACACACACACACACACACACACAGGGCCGGCGCGTCCATAGAGGAGCGGCTGAATAGAGAGGGTGCGGCGCTCAGTTATATCCGCGAATACCCGTGCGTTACACACACACACACACACACACACACACACACACACAGGGCCGGCGCGTCCATAGAGGAGCGGCTGAATTGAGGCGGCGCGGTTCTCAGTTATATCCACGAATACCCGTGCGTTACATACACGAGGAGACACACACACACACACACATTACTTGACCGTTGCATGTGTGTAAACAGCTGACGATCCGTAATCAAAGCGGCACGCGTCGCGTTTTCAACGTGGCTTTTCACGCGATATGAGAATATAAAGAGTTAACCTGATACAGTACACACGGTTACAAGTAACAAAACACAACTAAATACATAATTTGCAAGATAGAGTAAACGAGGCAATAATTTTAATCGCACTTACTTACACTTGTGAAATGGGGGAAGAAACTGATCCATGATGCTCTGATCCATGTTCAGACAGTCTTCACTGATCCTTCCTTTAACAAACTGATGAAGTCTTCTTTGAAAGCATATAGTTTTCAGAAGCACTCAGAACTGCTCAAGGCTGGGCTATATTGCTGATGTTTCATCTTTAATTAGACTCAATAATATCCATCTGCACAGCGTGACTTCATTCGACCGGTGTCTGTGTGTGTCTCTGTGTGTGTGTGAGACTTTTTTTC
>NC_079454.1:3177997-3310497 GCF_903798145.1 Danio aesculapii
AATCAGCTAGCTAAAAAAAAGCCCAAAGGGCAATGAAACCTGCCTAAACTAGGCCGATGACCAATTAAATTAGCCAAAAAATAGCCTGATGGCTAATCATACTACCTATAAACTTGCTCAATGGGCTATTAAACTAGCCCTATGGCCAATCATGCTAGCCCAAAACTAGTTCAATGGCCAATCATGCTAGCCCAAAACTAGTTCATTGGCCAATCATGCTAACCCAAAACTAGTTCAATGGCCAATCATACTAGCCCAAAATGGTTCAATGGCCAATCATACCATCACCTAAACTAGCCCAATGTCTAATCAAACTAGCCCAAAACAAGCCCAATGGCCAATTATACTAAACCAGAACTACCCCGTTGGTCAATCATACTAGCCCAATGACCAATCATATTTGCCTAGAATTAGCTCAATGGCCAATCATACTATCCCAAAACTAGTCCAATGGCCAATTATATTTGCCTATAATTAGCTCAATAGCCAATCATTCTATCCCAAAAACTAGTCCAATGGCCAATCATACTAGTTCAAAACTAGATCAAGGGCCAATCATAGTATCCCAAAACTAACCCAAATGGCCGATCAAACTAACTCAAAACAAGTCCAATGACCAATCATACTAGCCCAAAATTAGCCCAATGGCTAATCTAACTAGCCCACAACTAGTTCAATGGCCAATCAAACTAGCCCAAAACTAGCTCAATGGCCAGTCATACTAGCCCAATGGCCAATCATACTAGTCCAAAACTTGCCCAATGGCCAATCAAACTAGTCCACAACTAGTTCAATGGCCAATCATAATATCCCAAAACTAGCCCAATGGCCAATCAAACTAGCCCAAAACTAGCCCAATGGCCAATCATACTAGCCCAAAACTAGCCCAATGGCCAACCAAACTAGCCCAAAACTAGTTCAATGGCCAATCATAATATCCCAAAACTAGCCCAATGGCCTATTAAACTAGCCCAAAACAAGTCCAATGGCAAAGCATACTAGACCAAAACTAGCCCAATAGCCAATCAATCTAGCCCAATGGCCAATCATTCTAGCCCAATGACCAATCATACTAGTCAGATAGCCAATCATGCTAGCCCAAAAATAAGCCCAATGGCCCATCATACTAGCCAGATGGCCAATCATGCTAGCCCAAAACTAGCCTAATGGCCAATCATACTGCCCCAGGTTCACATGTAAAAAATCTTTTGTTGGCTCAACTTAAAGCGTTGTTTCTTTTGTTGGCTCAACTTCTAAAGCTTAGTTAATTTTTTTGTTGTTGTGTGGATAATTTTGAGTTTTATTTATTGAGAAAAATTAAGCTAACTTAAGCTAAGTTTTTAAAGCTAAATTCAATAATTAAAGTGAGGTTGAATTTAGCTGACACAATATCACTTTTAGTTTAGTGAACTTGATGGTTCAGTTAACTGAACTTTTCCAAGTAATTAAAACTCAAAGTATGTTTTTTAATTAAGCCAACAAAAGATTTTTACAAAGCTTTAGTGACGCTGCTCACACAGAAAACATAGCTTTGTTATCTTACAGTCTGCCTGAGATGCTTGTTTTTGTGGTGGTGGAAGCTTTGTGGAATGTGAATAGTAATATTTTGACGTTAATGAGCAGATAAAAGGAGATCTTCAAGGCTGATGTGTTTGAGGAGGATGAAGAAGACGAGCGCACGCTCACACATTCAGCAGATTATACACATCTCCTGCTTATAAATGTGCTCAGGTCCTCGTAATATCAGCCAGTGCTCAACATGCACCTTTGGAGTCTGTCAACATGCTTTCTTTTGGCTTTGAGCAAATTAGGATCAAAACAATTCATTTAAAAGATTTAACAGAATGTGCCAAGCACTTAATAGTGGCCCTGGATCAGGGTTGTCAGATTACACAACAAAACTGGTCCAATGGCTAATCAGCTATCCCAAAACTAGCCCGATGGCCTATCATACTAGCTCAAAATTTGCAGATGACCAATTAAACTAGCCCAATGGCCAATCATACTAGCTCAATGGCCAATCATAGTAGCCCAAAACTAGCCCAATGTCCAATCATACTAGCCTAGAATTATCACAATGGTCAATCATACCAAAACTAGCCCGATGTCCAATCATACTATCCCAAAACTAGCCCAATAGCCAATCATACTAGACCAAAACTAGCCCAATGGCCAATCATACTCGCTCAATGGCCAATCAAACTAGCCCAAAACTAGCCCTATGGCCAACCATACTAGCCCAATGGCTAATCTTACTAGCCCAATCTAGCCCAATGGTCAATCATACTAGCCCAATGGCCAATCATACTTGCCTAAAACTAGTCTAATGGCCAATCAAACTAGCCCGATGTCCAATCATACTATCCCAAAACTAGCCCAATAGCCAATCATACTAGACCAAAACTAGCCCAATGGCCAATCAAACTAGCCGAAAACAAGTCCAATGGCCAAGCATACTAGACCCAAACTAGCCCAATGGCCAATCATACCAGCTCAATAGCCAGTCATACAAGCACAATGGCCAAAGTAGCCCAGAACTAACCGGATGGATGCCCTATGATTTTTTAACTGTTGAAATACATCTCAGATCACTGTATGCATTAAACTCATTTGTCCTGGAGAGTCTTGCCAACTGTTACTATAGAAGGAAAGACAGTATTATTAATTATTGTGACATTTTAAAATGGCATTTGAGCTGCTCTTTAATCTGTCCAGTGTATTGTTGTGTCCTCTGTATCTCTTTCTCTGGTCTTCCTCAGGCTTTCAGCCATTTTAAATGACCTGGTTTCTGTGTCTCAGGCCATGAAGTGACATCAGCACGGCCACTTCGGCCATCTTGGCTCATGTTCAGTCTCTTCTCTCTTGCGCTGGAGAAGTCTGACCCAGTTTGACTCCCCTTATCACAGCCTCTTTGTGTTTACGGAGACGCCTGTCTTGGCCAAATATTTAGCTTTTGGAAGAAATCGTATGAAATCAGACATCTGTTTGGAAAAAACAGCAAGTGTTGCAGGCTAATCTCTGTCTTTAAAGCTGGTTTCAGATGCCAGCTTTGTGCTGATTTTGCCACTGTGTTGCCTTGTCACAGAGAGAGGATTGTTAAATGAAATGAAAATGAAAAGGAAAAAGTGTCAGTGGTCAGGCAAACAGATGTTCTTCAACTAGTGTCGGGATGGTTGGGATGCTCAAACTGATGGCTCAGGCGTTAACTGGTGGTACAATAACTAGTCTTTAAAATCTGCATAGGCAGGTAGTTGCTGAGAGGACAGAGCTTTTTGCACAGTTGAATATTAAGTTATAAATATGGGCTTTTTTTTTGCTCAATTGAAACTGAATATTGAGAAGGGGTGGGGCTTTTTGCACAAATGAATATTGAGTTATGAATATGGGCCTTATTTTTGCATAACTGAAACTGAATATTAAATAGGGGGTGGGCTTTTCACATGGCTGAATCAGAACATTGAGTAGGCACATGGCTTTTTGCAGAACTGAATTTGAATATTGAATAAAAGGCAGGGCTTTCTTTTGCGCAACTGAATTTGAATTTGATTAGGGGGCGGAGCTTACTGCACAACTGAATATTGAGTTAAAAGTATGGACTTTCTTGCTAAATTGCAACTGAATATTGAGTAGGGGGCGGGGTTTTTGCACAAATGAATATTGAGTTATGAATATGGGCCTTATTTTTGCATAACTGAAACTGAATATTAAATAGGGGGTGGGCTTTTCACATGGCTGAATCAGAACATTGAATAGGCACATGGCTTTTTGCAGAACTGAATTTAAATATTGAATAAAAGGCAGGGCTTTCTTTTGCGCAACTGAATTTGAATTTGATTAGGGGGCGGAGCTTTCTGCACAACTGAATATTGAGTTAAAAGTATGGACTTTCTTGCTAAATTGCAACTGAATATTGAGTAGGGGGTGGAGCTTTTTGCACAAATGAATATTGAGTTATGAATATGGGCCTTATTTTTGCATAACTGAAACTGAATATTAAATAGGGGGTGGGCTTTTCACATGGCTGAATCAGAACATTGAGTAGGCAAATGGCTTTTTGCAGAACTGAATTTGAATATTGAATAGAAGGCAGGCCTTTCTTTTTTGCACAACTGAATTTGATTAGGGGCGGAGCTTGAATATTAAGTTATGAATATTGACTTTCTTTTTACTCAGTTGAAACTGGATATTGAGTAGAGGGCGGGGCTTTTTGCACAAATGAATATTGAGTTAGGATTATGGGCCTTATTTTTGCACAACTGAAACTGAATATTAAATTGGGGGTGGGCTTTTCACACAGCTGAATCAGAATATTGAGAAGGCACGTGGCTTTTTGCAGAACTGAATTGGAATATTGAGAAGAAGGCGGGGCTTTCTTTTGCACAACAGAATTTTTATTTGATTAGGGGGCGGAGCTTTCTGCACAACTGAATATTGAGTTAAAAATATGGACCTCCTTTTTGCTAAATTAAAACTGAATATTGAGTAGGGGTGGAGCTTTTTACACAAATGAATATTGAGTTATGAATAGGGGCCTTATTTTTGTACAACTGAATTTTAATTTGAATTGGGGCCGGAGCTTCTTGCACAACTGAATATCAAGTAAAAAATATGGGCTTTCTTTTTGCATTACTGAAACTGACTATTGAGTAGGGGCGGGGCTTTCATTTTACTTTACTGAATTGGAATATTGAGAAAGGGCAGGGCTTTCTGCTCCACTGAAATGGAATATTGAGTAGGCACAGTGCTGAATTTTACTATTGAATAGGGGGCGGGGCTCTTTTCACACAACTGAATTGAAGTATTGAGTAAAGGGCAGGGCTTTCTGCACAACTGAAATGGAGTACTGAGTAAAAGGCGTGTCTTTTTGCACAACTGAATTTAATATTGAATAGGGGGCGGGGCTATTTTTTCACACAACTGATTTGGAGTATTGAGTAATGGGAAGGGCTTTCTGCACAACTGAAATGGAATATTGATTAGAAGGTGCGTCTTTTTGCACAAATGAATTTTACTATTGAATAGGGGGCGGGGCTATCTTTTCACACAACTGAATTGGAATATTGAGTAAAGGGCAGGGCTTTCTGCACAACTTAAATGGAATATTGAGTAGAAGGTGTGTCTTTTTGCACAAATGAATTTAAATATTAAATAAGGGCGGGGCTTTTTGCACAACTGAATATTGAGTTATGAATATTGAATATGGGCTTTCTTTTTGCACACCTGAAACTAAATATTTTGTAAATGGCGATGCTTTCTTTTTGCACAACTTAAACTGAATATTGATTAGGCACATGGCTTTTTGCACAACTAAATTGTAATATTGATTACACAGAGCTTTCATTTGCACAACTGAATTTTAATATTGAATGGGGGCGGGGCTTTTTGCACAACTGAATATTGAGTTATGAATATTGAATATAGGCTTTCTTTTTGCACAACTGAATATTGAGTAGGGGTGGGGCTTTCTTTGTGCGCAATCAAAATGGATTATTGAGTAAGGGGCAGGGCTTTCTGCACAACTCAATTGGAATATTGAGTAGGGGGCGGGGCTTTCTTTTTGCACATCATTCCATCTTAGCAAACTAACAGTAAGAGTGTGGCTTGGGCAAGAATATTGCATCTGAAGTGTCAAACTGAGAAGGAGCCACTCCAAATGCAGAAGTATAAATCTTATCGTTTATTAATACACTGATAAGTATTCTCCCCACATTAATATTAGTTTTACAGTGATAATAATGATGTCTGCGTGATGATGAATAGATGTACTCCAGCAGCTTGGAAACTTACGTCATGACATCAATTGAGGGTCCAAAATCGTTTCTCTTTTCGACCAGACATGGATACATATGACAGAATGAGGAAGAAATCACAGTGTCGTAGTATTCTCTCAATTACCCGTACATTATTCATGATCATACTTTATTCCAATATAAATAACTAGTATGGCTTGAAGAACCGAAATAAAGCATATAATGCCATGATGATCGTTTGTTAAAAATCTGCAGTATTTGGTGTGACAGAAGGTGTGTGTGTTTATGTCTGTAATTTATTAGTATGCCTGAGCACAGCACTTGCTGTGTGTGTGGTTTGTATATCTATGTGTGCGCGTGAGTATAAGTATGTGTGTGCGCGCATGAGGGCCAGGCTCCTGTTCTGCCATATGGGATTTGGGACCGGAGGTTGTGATCAGCGGCTCCTCCAGATGGCCCTCCTCTTCCTCCATCCTGCACACAGAAGATGGACAGCCAGTGTCATTGTGTTTCTCTGCCACACCTGTGTGTGTGTGCTGCGTATTCCTTATGTTGTGGACAACGAATGTCTCCACAAGTATAGCAATACCTGTCAATTTTGACCTTGTGGGGACATTGTTTTGGTCTCCATGAGGTAAACGGCTCCTAAATCAGACAGAATGAAGTGTTTTGAAGATGTAATAGTGCAGATTGTTTGCTGTGAGGGTTGAGTTTAGGGGTAATCAGGGTGTCCATGGGGTCTTAAATTTCAATAACTAAATTTAAGGCCTTAAAGTGTAAATGAACTGTAATATTGTGGTGTAGGTCTTAAATGATTTTAAACAGGTATTAATTTGTTCTATGTCCATCAGGTTAATAATGTAGTCAATCAGGCTGACGTCCATAGAATCACTAACAATCCATTTCAATGGACAAAAAAATAGACAAAATTCTGTTTATGACTCTATTTTCCAATATGGTTAAATTATTTACCTTACAATAACATTGGTCAAAGTTATAGATATTTATAGATATTCAACCACTAAATAAGGATAATTAATTATGGCTGCAACAACGAATTGATTAAATCGATTAAAATCGATTACTGAAAGTGTTGGCAACGAATTTCATAATCGATTTGTTGTCACGCGATGCGGAGACATTCGATTATTAAAAAAAGGTTTAGTTGAGCGCAGAGCAGAGTGAACGCACTCTGCCTATAGATGTAGTTATTTATAGTTTCCTGCTATACAGTTGGAGTTTGCTTGTTTTGTCACATTATGTAAAGTAATGCGTGGCTGAGAAATAAATAAATATGATTTCGAAGCAAGTAAAACCCAAACCAGGTCATTTGAAAAAAATCATTAGTGTTTAGCCCTGTATAAGTCTGAAATTTTATTTATAATGCTCTTAAAAAGTCTTAAATTTGACTTGATGAGACCTGCTGAAACAATGGGAAGGTTTGGGGGAGGGGAGAGAAAATACGAAGAGTTCAAAGTGCCATCTGAAATTTCAGTAGAAAATGAACATTTTTTCTCAGCCTCCTTTGTTTATGTTTATTTATTTTACTTTAAAAACCTTGGAAAAAACAATTTTTTTTGCCATGAAAGTAAAATGACTGAACCTACACATAGGAGCTTGATAAAAATGCTCATTTTAGAAGAACATTTCAGAATGGCATTTAGAGGTTTCTCAACACAATCTCATGGCAATTCGTAACTTTTTGATTTAGTGGCTAATTCGTACGATCTAATTCGTACAATTTAGTACGATTTGCTCATCCGCCAATGACTGTTGGGTTTAGGGGTGGGGTTAGGTGCCATGCCTCCTTTTTAAAATCGTACAATTTCGTACGATTGAACTCGTACGAATTCGTACGAATTAGCCACTAAACTGTCAAAACGTAAAATACTTACGTTTTCTCGTGAGATCAGGCTGGGTTTCTGCATCTGAACTCTTCATACAGTCTGTACAGTAGAAACATCGTCATGTCTATGAGGAGACCATAAAGATAGCTGTACGAGTGTTTATGAAGGACACATAGTCGGTCCTCCAAACATCATCTCATATGACCTGAATTCAGTTTGTTTAATAGCGTAGATGTTAAAAATACATCATAATATGATCAAATATTCCAACGACGGTGTGTTCCAGTTTTGGAGTCTGCGTCAAATTAAGATTACCAAAGTGCTTTATCGCCAATGATTTTAATGAAAATAAAATGTCAAAATATGGGTGAAATAATGTCCCATCACCATTCAACGTTAGATTATTATTACTTTATTTATTAACAGTGTAAAATAAATCAAACTAAATGATTAGGGATGCAATGATTATCTGATTTCAATATTAACCGCGTTTTAATTCATCACGGCTAATTAAACGTAAAGTCTTCTCAACACTATGTTTCTGCACGGAACAAAACTGCTTCAACTAAATAAAGTTATACGCCAACTGTGCGCTAGTTTAACATTCAGAGCTTGTATACTGAGGCTGATACACACACTGGCCGTTCACATGTTGCCTCTTTTGCTTGCACAAATTTGTTATTTCTTTTCTTGCGTGAATATTGAGAGTGGCGTGAACGCAGCATGACACACACAACCTACTGCACATAACCCTATTGAACTATAATATCTCGGAGGGAGATTATGTTAGCCTATCTTGAGATGTTTAAAAAAAATAAAAGACATTTTTAAAAGTGAAACAACAAATAAAACTGGTCGCGTGTTTCAGCACTTGCCACTGGATACCAAAGAGATGTCTGACATGATTTTTGCACATAAAAAAATTGCTTTCTTTTGTAAATAATGGTAAAGTTGGAGAGTTATCATTTATTATATTACTATATATTATTAAGCAAGACTCGTTATGATGTACATCAACAAGCGAACACGGTTTAAAGCAGTATTACGCATTTAAATAATCACTTCCTTCATTAATTGGCTTGAGTCCAGCGTGTTCACTCAGGGACGTTTTCTTCCGAGCGCGCTCATGAGTTTTCAACAATGCATGTTTCTCTTTGACAACTCAATAGAAAGGCGTCTTTTGATCTCAATACGTTCAATTTACACTCATCTTGGGTGCAACATTTCCTTCTCTCTGGTGCCTAACACGCTTTTATTAATATTTATGAGTGCTGACATGAAAAAAAAGAAGAGTCATTGAAGTGTATTATTAGAGCTTGAATGAGAGTTCCCATTAAATCATGTATATAATCCAGTAATGCACTTATTGACCAATTAACGAGTAAATCGGTAATTTATTTTAACTACTCGACTTTATTTATATAGCACCGATAAAACAATGATCGCTGACCGAGGGTGCTATACAATCAAACAAAGAAAAACATGAACACCATGCGCAATATAAATAACTGCACAGATCAATTGAGTGTAATTAAAAGCCACTACATGGGCTCATTGAGGAAACCCGCTTCTACCTGCATCAGCTTTGAACACCAGTTTTAATTAGAGACTATGATTATGAAGGCAGATTATCGATCAATAAAGGCTTGATTTACTGTGTTTTCTTGCACAATGAAGAAGTCGGTCATGCGGGAAGGTGTTGGATTTGGTGAAAGCACTGAATGGCTCGGCTTCACATTGTTCTGGGTTTATTTACACACTTTAATGGAGGACTCGGGTGTCAGTATGAACACAATGCAGAGCTTTCAGGTTCACTTCCTTGCTGTGTGTGTGTGTAGATGCAAGGGGTGCTATTGCGTTTCTGAGTATCATAGGATAATAGCGTGAAACCCAATTCCCTGTGTAGAATGATAGCATCAGTGAATGTTATGAGATTACAAATGATTGCTATTATGCAATTAAAGTCAGCATTATTTATGTTAAGATACTTTATTTAGTGGTTGAACTGAGTATTGCAGCCCAAATTCAAAATATTAGGGAGGAATATTTCACCAAGCTCCACCTCCGATGATTGGACACTCTTGCAGGTTGCCAGATTGACAACATTAACAGGAATGAGCGCACATGATGATTGAAAGCATAAGTACTTGATATTTTTAGTGTTTGCCTTATGTGGAATTTTATAACTCTGATTTCGGAGGCTGCAACATACTCTGGAGGTCGCATTTATCAGCAGTATACACTCCAACTGTAACCATAATCAAGTAGACTGTTGATTCATTCATTCATTGTCTTAAATGCATGCTATGTAGTTGTGGCCACTAGAGGGCGTGTATTCACAACAAACAAAGGCGTATTTTGATGACTCTGTGACTGAGTGTGGAATTATGGGAGTAGTAGTCTTCATTATCATACGGGAATCCTGCAGAAATTATGTTGATGTATGATTAAAGTATTCAACGCTTATTATCATGTAGTATGAAGCAGAGTAAGGCTGAATAAAGAGAAACACTGATGAGTAGGGCCAGACGGAATCTGCGGACATTTTTTTTTTTTGCTATTTCTGGTGAGAATTTTGTAAAAAATCTGCGGATTTATGCAGATTTTCGAAGTATCATAACTAAAAATTTAATATATGAACTTAAAAATAATAGCTTTTTATACTTTTATTGAATGTTTACAATGCAAATCCAATTAGATCCACTTATTTGGTAAATAAAGCAAGTCTCTCCTATAATAGATATCTACTAAAAAGACAGAAAATATTACTTTACAAACTATTGAAAATAAATCGAATGAACATTTTCATCTTAGTCAATAATTTTACTGAAATTAATTTCAAAAATAAATATGCACTCATTTACACAAGTAAATAAATAGACTAAACTATGGGCTAAAAATCTGCGGAAGTCTGGATTTCTGCGCGTGCAGATTCTGTGTGGTCCTACTGATGAGATATGAATTCCATTTGTGGCGCATACATTTAGACTTATTGACCTTATATTATTTTTATGCATCGTCATATTTGCAACTGCTGTTTGTAGAGTAAGCAGTTTGTGCATTCACTCCCGCTTATTATTCTTTGATATTTCCACTATATAGGCAACTCAATCTTAAATTCAGAATTTCAAAATATGGTCAACATAGAACTTTTTTGTGTGAAGTAAATTCAAGTTCAAATGTAGCTCCTGTATGAGTATTACGGGTTTTCCGAAGCAAGTAGACATTCCAAATGCACATCTTCAAAGGAGAATAACTGACTTCAGCATTGTTTTTCAGATTAAAAAAGTAAACACAAACATATTATGTAGGGCTGCACTATATATGCTTTCAGCATCAATATCACAATGTGCGCATACACAATAGTCACTATGCAAGATGTGCAATGTTGAGTCTGAATTACAGTTGCTCGCTGCTAAGTTTAACCATAACAGAATGAAAGTGTATCATTTTTATGTGTTTTTAAGACTTGTGACTGAGCATTTCAAGAGTTTAAAACATTTTGACCCAAAAATGGTATGATGTTTGGAAGTGTAACAAAGATTATTTGTATTTAATAATTTATACTATTTTTTTCTTACTTACAATTTTTGTCTTGTTTCTAGTCCAAATATCTATGTTTAAAAGCAAAATATGATTATTTAAATTCACCCATTGCCACATAATTTTGCTTAATTAAGAGGAAAAACTCTTAATTTTGACTTGAAGGTGAAAAAAAAAACTATATTTTTACTTGATCTAAGAATTTGTAGATATTTGCATTAGAAACAAGACAAAGCATATTTTGGATTGTGATTCTTCAGTTTCTGTACCTGCATACTATTAGACTCCTCAGAAAACCATCAAATAGAGCTAGTCAAACCATCTTGTGAAGCGATATTTATCACAGAAAAATAAAATATCTCAATATCAGTTTTTTCCAGTATCGTGCAGCCCTATTTTTATGCTATTCCTATGCTTTAGCAGTGCTAGAAACATACATAGAGCCCTTTTAATATCTTTTTTTCTCATTTCGCTTTGTGCGATTAAGACACGTTTTCTTCTTGACAAGCTTTGAGATTCACCTCATGGACCATGGTATTTAAATGGCACTGCAAAGCACCTCAAAGAATATGTGATATCTTTATTTCCCCGCTGCTTCTTTGTAAGTGTTTTTTTAAGATGTTTTGTGCGAGGAGGACAGATGTTGAAGTCTCAGTAAAGCGGCAGCACAGAGACCGAGAGACGCCGAGCTTCCGCAACGCTTTCTCAGCGCAAACCTCGCAGCCTGATATGAATTTCATGAGGAGTCGAGGATGACTTTTTCACATTCAGCCTGCTCAGCGTTCTTAACGTCTTCATTTTCCTCAAAGGTGCCTGCTTTTGTCCCGCAAGGCCACCGTCTTGCGCAACACAATTTATGTCTGCAACTTTTCCTGCAGAAAAACAAATGAGACGCTCGCTGGGTTTGTGCAAATTCTCAGAGTAGTGGCTCAAGCCATTGGGAAGTTTTTCACCTCATGAAGCATTAGTGGCACACTATACTTGTGCACTTGTAGACTCAACCGTGTACTGTATGAGTTTAATGTCATCAAAAATAGACCACTAACGTTTTTTTTTTATCCTTAATGGAAATTTTAATTGCTTCCCAGGCGGCGTTGAAAGGGTTAAAAAACACCAACACACATTTTTTGAGCTGTTGACAGTCATATACGTGTCCCACGCTGCTAAAAACACTATTAGGGCACGTATATTTCACAAAGAAAATGAAAATTGGTTGTTTTTGCATCACACTAGGCCAGGGGTGGGCAAACTCGGTCCTGGAGGGCCAGTGTCCTGCACAATTTAGCTCCAACACTAATCAAACACACCTGAACATGCTAATTAGTGTCTTCAAGATCACTAGAAATCTAAAAGCAGGTGTGTTTGATTAGAGTTGGAGCTAAACTGTGCAGGACACCGGCCCTCCAGGACCGAGTTTGCCCACCCCTCACTAGGCTATCCAAACCGTGCCCGGACATATTTCCTGGTTCGTTTGACAAGTGTGAGTGCTCCGAATCATGTCTGGCCACGGTTCAGTTGGCCGGCCCGGTTGCCAGACCATGGTCCGGTTGGGCTTTGGCGCAGTACGCTTGTAGTGGAAGTGCAAAGCATGCCTGAGCTTGGAATTGAAGAAGCAACGTCACTTTTAGGGATTGTTTCATATGGATTTATTAATCAATCTTTCAATAACAGTGAACTTTCAAAATGTATAAAGATGCACATCCCCGATTCAAAAGTGCTGGATCTGTTCGGCAAAATATTTGACTGTGTGTCACTGCATATCAGATGACTTAATATAATAGATATAAACAATATAACTAAAGTAATCTCCATTCTACTGAGCGAGAGTGCTTCCCTTTAAAACTGAACCGTTTCATCATCGAGGATGTCAGCGTGCTCCGGCTCGGAAGGTAAAATTGCAGTGCGAGTCAGGCCGAGGGGAGAGGGAAGCGGGGACAATCACGCCTGGGCACGGTTCAAGACAACCATCATCCGGGTATTAAAAGTGCACTTGAGTGTGAATGCACTATTCTACGCCATTTTGTAGTAAAAATAATATAAGTATGCCATTTGGAAAGCACTTATCGTTTATTTCAGACAATGCTGTGTTTTCCTGGCTGATATCTGACAAATGCCAGTGAAGCCCTCGACGTCTTTTTGGAGCTGTAAAAGGCTCAAATAAGCGTTTGGTTGTGTTGGTAGGCTGTGTTTGTTGATCTGTAATGGGATCTGAGGGGTCTTGGTGAATGTTCTACTCTTCAGCCTGCAGTCCTTTATCTCTGTCACAGCAGATATTCTGCACACTAACATCAGAGATGCACAGATGACGGTCGGAAGCTCTCGTGTGATGGAAAGCGGAGTTTTTCTTGTCTTTCGTCAAGACAGACGACTGCTACTGAATGAGTGAATCATTACTCCCCTTATAAGCAAGTGTGAAAGATAGTCAAGGAATCGAATGGCAACTATGATCTAGGAATTTAAAGTGATAGTCATCATTTCTTCACCATCCTTTAGGCTTTATATGCACAGAAAGGGATTTTCAGCCACAGATAAACATCCGGTGAAAGGTCAATGTGACTATTTTTAATTTCATAAGATTCCTTTTACAGCATCAATGTCGTAATGGAATTAAGATATAGTATTCATTATTCATTTAGTATTCAATGTTTATTTAGTTGCATAAAACAGCATAAAACAGTTTAAAAGCAAGTGTCGTCAGGAGCAGCAGGCAAGCTTTTCCTTTCCATATGTTATAGACATGGTGCAGAACAATGTAATATAATGCAGTGCTTCTTGTACAGTCTGAGACCCACTACATATCGTATCTCAGTCTGGCAGTGAAGATCACTGATTTTTAAAGAAAACAATGGTTTTTGTATTGGAGTAACACCAGTGGTGGACACCAGTACTGAAAAATCATACTCAAGTTAAAGTACCATTACTTGCCTAAAAATGTAGTGCAAGTAGAGTAAAAGTATCTGTTGTAAATATTACTCAAAGTAGGAGTAGAAAGTCGCCTTTTTTGCTATTTTGAGTTGACTCAACTTTTAACCCAACTACTGCACTTAACTAGATTTAAGTTGACTCAATTCAAAACAGCTGAGGAGTCAATGTTTTTATTTTTTTTTTAATTTAAAGTATTTTTATTATGATGAACATAAACGAAGACATTTTGACCGGGTGTTCTCGTGGTCTTATAAAGTCTTAAATGTATTGAATTTCAACAACTAAATTTTAGGCCTTAAAAAGTCTTAAATTTACTGAAATATGGTGTTGTAGGTCTTAAATCATTATGTGCTCGTAATTTGTCTTTATGTGAAGCTACCCAAACAATTCAACACATATGCAAACATCAACAATGCATCTCAATAAAACTTTTAGCAAAACTCTATTTATAATTAATATTATAACAGTTTGTTGTGCATACATTTAGTTTATTCATTCATTCATTTTCTTTTCAGCTTAGTCCCTTTATTAATCAAGGGTCGCCACAGCGGAATGAACCGCCAACTTATCCACCATATGTTTTACGCAGCGGATGCCCTTCCAGCTGCAACCCATCTCTGGGAAACATTAAGTTTAAGTTTTTTATTTTAAGGTTTTTTATTTTATTATTTTTTTTTTAGTATGTATACACCAAGGGTCTGCTTGTTTTGACACGTCATTTAAAATATGTGGCTAGGAAATATCTAATTAGAATTAGTTTTTTGATCAGGTGAGTAAAAAATTATGCCGGGCCCTTTTAAAAAATCCTTAGTGTTTAGCCCTATATAAGTCAAAATTTTCAATCTTGATGGTGTTATAAAGGCCATCATGGAGATCACCTTTTTGAAAATTACATTTTATTATATAATCTACAGGTTAACTATGTGTTTATATACAGTCCACCTTATGTACAGCACCTTAACTGGATTTTGATTGTACGGCAGTAACGTGCACCTTCTGTAAAGTTGCTTTGAGGCAATAATGGTTGTGAAAAACGCTGTACAAGTTTTGAATTGAATCAGATTCACCATTTTTTTTTACATTATAGATGTAAAAGGCTTCCTGTTTCCAACAATATTTTATTTTGAGTTTAATATAATAAAGAATCTCTTTGAGGTCTGAAATCAAGTGAGGGTGAGTCGATGCCGAGTAAACGTTCAGTTCAGTCCCTTTAAGTATCCCTGTTCTGTTTAACCTCATGTGCGTTTAAACAAACAACAGATGCAGTCCAGCCGATCGGTAATCAGATTTCAGTGGAAGTGGCTGAAAGAGACAAAATGCTTTATACTTCATTTTCACTGAGCAGCCAACTTTAAGTGTACAACAGAACAGCAATCGACACCAATATTACTCAAAGATAAATAAACCATGGAAGTGTTCACATACTGAGTCTTTTGCACACAGGTTCATTATTTTAAGTGTAGTGGCAATGGTGTGCAAATGTTTTTTCATAAGCTGAAAAAAATATTCATTGCATTTACTACCTTTTATTTAAGGTGAGTGGTTGCAAACTATTTATATGGGCTGAATTTAAACAAATAAATTCAAGAAATGTTCAACTTAATTAGTTTCTTTAAATTCAGCCCATTTAAATTGTTGGCAACCACTTACCTTAAATAAAAGGTAGTAAATCCAATCATTTTTTCAGTGTTGTAGGTCAGCTTAGAGCGCTGTTTAAGTTTCTTCTTCTATTTCGTTTGAGGGGCATTTACAAAGGCTCCCAAAAATGGTACATTAGTTTTGGTACCTCTGACAATGGAGACAGACATATCGCGTACCGAACTGAACCGAACTCTTCCAGCATAGGCTCATTCTGAAAACGTGGCCCTATATACATTTTTGGATATCGTGAATTATTTAGCCAGAGGAACGTATGGCCGCATTTTGTCTTTAAATGGAACGCTACAGGGTGGTATGACGCTGTTCCTTTTCACGCTTACCAGCTGACCGCTTACCTCCGTGTGGACGGCTTTTCTGAGTTACCAGTTTGCCCAGTGGCTCACCACGTACATCGAAGGATTTGAGACTCAGAGGATGACAACAGGGTTCAAGTTCGGTGAAGAACAGTTTCAGAAAGAAGCTAAGACAAAAATAAAATAAACAAGTAAATAACATGGTGAGAACGTGGTAAAATCTGAAAACGTGTTAAAAATTAGGCATCCGCAAGGGTTTTTCTGTTTCTGGATTGGTTTTGAAAACACTGTTGGCTGGGTTTAGGAAAGTAGGTGGGTGCTGGTCAATCCAATAGTATCTGGATGCAGCTTTTATGATGCAAGCTGAGATTGCATCACTCAGCGATGTAACATTAGACACAATGCACTCAATGGAGCGAGTGACGTCACTGTGAGAGGGTTAGGGGTGGGGTTAGGTGAGTCCATTAAAAACATCAGATGCAGCACAGATTGCACTGCACCAGGTCTGCATCCAGACCACTCTCGGTTAATCTGTGCTTTTTAAAACACTATCGGTTGGGTTTAGGGATCGGTTTTGGGTTTTGGTCGCTCAGTCAGTCGACAGCAGCCTCTAGTGGATTTACATGAGAACAGCAGGCGAGAGAGAGAAATTTGAGATCTCAATAAGCTTTCACAGCGGCCTCTGGTGGATTGGCGAAAACAATAACTGCAAAAAAAAACGTACCTCCTGGAGTGTATTTGGTGCTCTCCAGAAATGTATATAGGGGTACATAATCAGAATGACCATGGGTCGAACTCTTCAATGCAATCAAGCAATTTTTACACCTCCATTAGTGTTGTCCGCTTCAACGTCTTAAAACCCAGAGGTGAAATCAAGATCAAAACCGTGAGTTTAACAAATGACTATCCACATTTACCAATTAAAAACAACACTGTACTGAAATATTAATAACAAATAAACTAAATGACGGCGTGTTTTGTTGTTGTGTGGACTACAGGAGGCTGTTGTTTGCATTCCAGCACATCAGATGCGCCGATTATCGTTCATTAAGCTGAAAAGCTTCACAGACCAAATAGCAACAAAACACATGATAATTAATGAACACTCGGGGACAGCGCTCTATTGTTTCTTTCTAGTGATGTGAGCGGAGAGAGTTTTCCCGCTGCTTAATTGAAACAAAACGAGCGATTTGCCAGATTCAGATTAATTATATTTATAGTGTTGTTCAGGTAGGACATACATCACCGGAGATATCGATCAGATTTAGTGTTGAAGCAACCATTGCTTCATAAAGGAACAGCTATCCAAACTATGCAGATTTGTGGAGATCAGCCAATCAGAGCAGAGCCCAACAATTAAAATATCCTCACCATTTACTCACACTCAAGTGGCTCTAAACGTTTATGAATTTGTTCTGTTGAACACAAAGAAGAGATTTACTGAAGAAGTAGAAACCAAATACACAATGGATGTCGATGGCTTTCTTTCCAGCATTCTTCAGAATATCTTCCTTTGTGTTTAACAGAAGAAAGAAACTTTAAACAAGTGGAGGATGAGGTAATATTGGCAGATCTTTCAGTTTTGGGTGAACGATAAGCTGCATTTTTAATTGTAAGGGTCAAAAATATTGAATTCCAAAAACATCACAGGCCAACCGGTAACTATTGACTTCCAAAGTATTTGTTTTTCCTTCTACGGTAGTCAGTGGTTTCCAGCATTCTTCAAATTATCTTCTTTAGCGTTCAACAGAAGAAAGAAACTCAAACAGGTTTATAACCACTTGAGGATGAGTTAATATTGAGTACATTTGACATTTTTGCGTGAACTGCCCCTTGAACATCTACTGTTTTGTTATTTGTGTGGACTTGTAGAGGTTTCGTGCGCTCTTCATTTCAGACGCCTGATTTAATTGAAAAACTTCACAAGCCAAATAGCATGATAATTAAGAAAGACACAGCGCTGTATTGTTTGCAGTGCGCCGTGACCGGAGGTATTTGCGCCGCAGCTTAATTGAGAGTGTCAGTGGAAGATGCAGCGCTGCAGAGTCTCGCTGTGTCTGTATCTCTCTGTAGTTGCCCACTTTAATGTAACTAATGTAACCTGACGCGGCTCTTTGTGTCAGGAGAATGATGGGATGTTATCAGCGCAGTGTGCGTGTGTGTGCGCACTGATCTGAGTGCAGTGGAGTGGTCGCGGTGACCTCCTTCAGTCGCCACTGATCTCAGGGTTATACGAAGATACTCCAAAAAAGATGATTTTTGTGTGTAATTGGCTCTGTGGCTCATCCTGCGATTGATCATCCCATTGCTTTGTCACCGTTTGGTAGATTTTACATACTGCAGTGGTTTTACAACACATTCGTTTGGCAGCCAAAGTTCTGCAGAGTTTGATGCTGTGACCCAGCAAGTGGAAAATATGTGTAACTTTCTACTTGTATGGAATGCAATGGAGTGACTCTTCTAAACTAGAAATCTGATATACAGTTAATAGCCCCTTTCACACAGTGATAACTGTTAGGCATGGGACGATAACCGTGTTCAAGGTATACCACAGTTTGGAAAATTCAAGGTTTTAAAACCATCAAAA
Source organism: Danio aesculapii (assembly GCF_903798145.1). NCBI lineage: Eukaryota > Metazoa > Chordata > Actinopteri > Cypriniformes > Danionidae > Danio > Danio aesculapii. Next base: position 3,196,602 of record NC_079454.1, read on the forward strand.
TGGTCTGTAATACCGTTCCTGAGGTATGAGTAACATTTTTTTTATTCACATTTTTTTTGTTTGTTTTTTTAGGACGACAGTATCTCCAGCAGAAAATAAATCCAAAGATGCTGTTTTAAATTGTAAGAAAATCTGTATTTTTTTAAACAAATAAAGACCGCAGAAGTCAATAATTCATTTTAATTATTTAGCCTGACATATTTACTGTTCCAAAATATTATAAATGTTTCCTAAATTAAAATATAATGTGTTTAAAGGGGAAAAGGTTTTGTTTTTTACCCAGATATTTAACAACAACATAATTTAGAGCAGTAATCTTAAAGGGCACCTATGGTGAATAATCTACTTTTCAAGCTGTTTGGACAGACATATGTGCATGTATGGTGTATAGACCGTCATATTGGGGTGATATAAACACACCCAGTGCTTTTTTTCAATTTAACAACTTAAAAAACGCTGGACCAATTGGAGCGGTCTTCAAACTGACCGCAACTTTACGTAAGAGAGCGGTCCCCCCGCCCACCAATATTGATTGACAGGCGCGTCATCATATCCTCAGTTTGTTGATTCACGTCCGCCATTTTCAGCGTGAGTCGAAGCGATATCACTAAAGGAACACGCTAGCTCTATTTTTAGATGCAAGGCTCATTGGGCTCAACACAAGATCAATATTCTCCACATTATCGCTCTAATCGGAATTATTGGTTGTATCTTTAGGTAGGTTTGCAAACATGTGTACTTCTCATTGAGTCTACCTTATACTTCAGCCGTTTGCATTTCTCGCGATCCCAGAAGCTCCCTGTGATCTTAACTAGCATGCGTTTTAGAATTCTAAACAGTTTCTATCAGGGTACACTCAAGTCGACGGCTGGGCGCCGCGGACCGCTGCAGAAACCTATGTTTAGAATTCAAAAATGCGTGGCGTGACGATTTGGGACACTTCATGTTTCTGCCGCGCCACAGAGAGTGTCTGGTGTGGCGTGTCGCGGCTTCGAGCGGTGCATCCGGTGCCTCAGTCAAAGTTAATTCAGTGTGCACGGTTATTAGTTTCTGTGTTCAAGCTCGGCACTTGAAACTAGCACACAGTTGGCTGTAAAACTGTACAAAGACACAAATGATTTTGTACTCTCTGCTTGGTCTGTGTCCGAGTCGTACATATACGACTGAATGCTGTACCTCTCACTCCAGCTCCTTCTCTGAGTCTGCCTGTCAGACTCTGTTGCAAACGCAGAGCGGGTGAGCTCATGGCCCCGCCCCCTTGTTAGGTTGACGGGAAGCCGAAACTAATGTACATGTGAAGCAACACACCCATAAATCAGCGAGCTGTGGACACGCCCCCAACATGACACTTTTTAACACATTATAATAAACAATCTGAATTGTGTTTTAAACTGAACCTAAACTGGCACACTCAGAACAACCAGAATATTCATATTAAATCAGAAAAAAGAAGTCAACTATGGGGCCTTTAATACTGTGATACCGCGAAACCGTGGTATTTATATCCAAGGTTATCATACCGTTAGAATCTTATACCGGCCCATGCCTAATAACGGCAGATATCTGGAAAATCTCTGGAACTCCTTTACTGGTTAATTCAAAAAAGCGCCGTTCACACAGGCAAGGATTTTTTCTGGAAAAGACCGTTCACACATCCATGCCAAAATACCTGTAAATTCTGACGTCATTAACCAGAAATGAGCTCTAAACGGCTGCGCTTGTATTTGTAAACATAGAAAGGGTCGGGATTTCACTTTTATTTAAAGCTTTAGCATTTATGCTGCTGCTTTGTTCCGTTGATGAACCGAATAACCAGAAAAAAATCCGCTAACGTTACCATCCAAAGGCAGAAGCGTGAACCGCAGCTAAACGTTTACACATTTGACGACATTACAAATTCTGTGGATGGATAAGTATTGTGAACAACTTTAATGAAAACACATGGAGGAACACTTTCCCGTGTCAAGATGTACATATTATGTGTGTGCGCTGGTGCTTACCGGAGCACTTCTTCACGTGCACACGCGTCACTCAGCTGAAGCAGAGCTTGAAGGTAAACAAACAGCGGTTTATCTTAAGCATTTTATCCATTATTTTTTACACAGTTGGCATTAGGAAGTAACAGAAATTCATCTGACGAACATCTAGCAGCTAAATGTGTCAGGAAGGAATATTCAAAGGCTTTTATTTTCATAAACAGAGCAGATGTGAATGTGTCTGAATGTTCTGATTGACTGGAGTAGACGTCTCACGTAGGCATGAAATTGCCTTTGAAATTTAGAACTTCAGGTCAGATGTTTGATCAAAAAAGTGGAAATATGAGTACAATAAAATAGAAACCACCTTTCTAAAACTAATGGCTCGTTTCCACTGACTGGTACGGTACAGTTCGGTTTGGTACGGGTCACCTTTATCAAGCTTGCGTTTCCACTAACAAGGGTACCCTTTTGGTGGGCGTGGTGTATGACAAAGTTTCAGTCGACGTCATTCTAGCTCGAGGAAATATCTACAATAAAGCTGTACGGGTCACTTACATATCATATGAGAAGCACTTCTCACAAAACAGATGCTTCATACACATAAATACTAGTGTAGAAATGTTTATTACTAACTTTTCAATGAACATGAGTTAATTATAACTGCAGATCAAAGACAGTGCGAAACAGCCTACTGTAACGTCTGTAATTATATTAAATAACTAAATAAATGAACATATATAAACACATACAGCCCCTTACAGTCTCAGATATGTTACCAACTACAGAAGAACTACACACAGCAGACATTTCGTCCGTATTTAATGTGCTCCTTTTTTTCCCGGCTTCTCCTTTGTTTCTTTGCGCTTCACTCTCGCGTTTGTCAGTGTCTGACAGGATCGGGTTTCAAAAGCACATCAATAATCAAGCGCAGGTTATTATCACCAGCTCAAGAAGTTTGTTATTTCAGATATAATGTTAGACGCGCGCGAGCGCTAGCAAGAAAGCAAAACCGCTCGCGCCTCAGACTGGCTCGTAAAAAAACTACAGGGCACAGGGTAAATCTGCTCTTCTTCTTGGATTTGTGGCTGTTCATCAAGATGACGACAAGGTTTGTTTGAGCCCAGATCGACCATGGCTCGTTATTATATGTATTTATAATTCCGCTAAAATCTCTCGCTGTGTATTTCAAACATGGCGGGTTTTTTTGTTTTCATTCTGGTTTGTTGCGTAAGCGAATGACGTATCTCTGTAAACCAATAGCGTTCAGCTGCGTGTGTGGCTCCGCCTTTTGGTACCCTTTCTCATGTTTGTACCCTTTCGAAAGGGTGCCGAAAAAGTGGTACAGTACGGTTCGGTTCGTTACGCTTTTTGACAGTGGAAACGGCCATAAAAGCGTACCAAACCAAACCGAACCATACCACTCAGTGGAAACGGGCCATAATGTTTACAGGTCCAGCAGAAGAATCTTGTTTTTGCTTTGAATTAACATTATTTCTCTTACCCTATTGGCAGATTATTTAGCTTGTTTTAAGGAAAAACTCCCTTCATTTGCTCTTATTATTTCTGAAAACGAGATTATATTTTGTACTTGTCTCTGAAATGCTTCTTGATTTAAGAATTGTTAGATGTTTGGACTAGAGACAAGACGTAAGAAAGCCTTTTTTTTTTGGCATTGAAGCTCTGGCATTTTGTTTCTCCGTGTGTCGTCTTCGAAACATCAGACAGCCGAGCGCTCCAGGGTCGGAAGCTGCAGATATTAAGTAGGAATATCCCAGATCCGACTGTTTCCTGATAACATTTGTACATTTCATATCATGTGACTTGTGTTTCCTGCAGCAACGACACAATTCAGCAGAGATGCTTCATTTCTGGGCACCAAGAATCTAGAGTTGAAGTGATTTGAAGCGAGTGTGTTTTGTTGTGTGTGTGGTACTGGAGGAGGGTAAATCCTTTCCCAGCATGCTGAGTGTTGGCGGCAGTGTTTGGCTGTGGGCCGCTTTGTCTGTTGTGTGTGTCCGGCCTGTAAGTGTGTCCTCGGGCAGTGATCAGCAGAAGGCCTGTATGCCTGGACACACATGAAAGACAGAGAAAGAGAGGGATGAACAAAGGAGAAAACGCTGATATAGTTAAAGACAGACAGAGTTTATAGAGAAAACCGCTGCTGTGTCTCACATCTGCTCGGGAAAACTGGTCATGCACTGCAAAAAAAGAGAGTTTGTGTCTCATTTCTAGTGCAAATATCTGAAATATTCTCAAATCAAGATGCATTTTCTAGACGAGCAGTTTTTTTCCTTAAAACTTCCCTATGAGTAATATAAATAATATTAATAAGTATTATTATTATTAGTATTATTAGTATTAAGTGTTATTATTATTATTATCACCTTGCCTTGATGGGAAAACAGCGTATTTCATTCATTCAGTCATGAAGGCTCTTAAAGGGTGTGTCCGCGACTGAAATGCGACCTCCGGTGGACAGTAGCAGACTCCGAAATGAGACGCAGATTCAGAGTTCCACATGAGGTGGTTATTAATTAACAAATAATATACATATTATGAACGTAAACATTAGTTGAGCATTTAACCTCGTGTCCTAACAACACGACAGTAAATGTAAATACAGCCATTCAGAAGCACAGAATAGCACACTCACTGCACTCCAGCGAAATGGTAAGGTTTATAATGTAATGAATACATATTAAACCTCTTTAACATTATTAAATGTTGATGCTGGATCACTGATATGTGTCTCAGTTCTAGAGTTCAATTTCAAACAGTTTATTTTAATTTCTAGGCTGGGCGATTAATCGAAAAGTAATCGAAATTGACATTAAGAACTATAGGTACCGAAACTCTGTACTTTATCAATTTCGGTGCTACATTATAAAAGACTGAAAAAACGATAAGCTCTGATGTTAACGCTTCTGCTATCGGTACTGGAGAATTACTGCTGAATAAACATTACTTACAGTAGCATAATTTCACTGACCAACCTTCTCTAATTTGCGATATTTGATATTCGTCTGCACAGTTGGCAAGTTTACGAGGTTTATGACGAGCATGTCAAATATAAAAGCCTTCACAGTCCTCAGCTGTGCGCACACGCACTCACACTAAGCACACACACACACACACAGCTCGCAACACAGACTCGCGCGCCCACACAGCTCGTAAGCTTGCGAAGTGAACCAAATGGGTCGTATTTCCCGAGTGGACAGCGACAATGTTCGTTGCAACAAACGCAACAAGTTGTTTTGTTGTATAAGCGGAAACACAAACAATCTGGCTAAGTGAAAGTCTTTCAAAAGTGTGTAAACTGTAATGAAAAGTTTTTGACTGCCTAGCTACCAACGATAACGTTACATCATCCACATCAATACGCCAGCAGTCAATCGCCTAAATTAGCATAATATTAATAGTTTAAGAAACACACACATTCGGTTACAATAAAAACAGTATTTTTTCTGCAGTAGCCTAAATAAATCTTAAATATTGCTTTTACATCAGCCGTATTTACAAATATAGCCTATGATTAGCCTAATAATAAACTATGCTTATTAGGAGATAAAAACGCAGCTAATTTTTACATTGCAAGATGCTCCAAAACTATTAAAACCACAGTTAACTCCCAAAACACTGTGAACTTGTTTATGTGAATGCATTAATGGAAAACCGTAATCTCATTTAACTGCATTTTGCAGTTAAGAGGGTATTTTCACCTGCAGGGAGCACAATAAACTAAGAAAGGCAAACATGTGGATTTTTCTCCAGAAGAAAGGTTGAACTGAGAGTCATTTTCCTTCAAACCATTGCATTCTTTTACAGGAGAAATAATTTATTTGTGAAAATTGGTTTCGTTTTATTTTTATATTAAAAATGGAATAATAAAACAAAGTGTAGTCAATTTGTTTGTTTTTTTTCTTTCACTTATAAAAACACTACAAAAAGTACTGATAAGAGAAGCATTAAAGTACCGAACCGATAAGTGGTATCAATAAAAGTAGTAATACTGTTAAAACCTTAACGATATCCATCTCTATTAAGAACCTATAATCAATCTAATTTTTCCAGGTACAGTTTTTAGGTTTCTTTCCCTACGGTGTGTGGAGTCACATGACCCCATTCTGTTAAGGCTCATTTATACTTATTATATTATGATTTATATTTATTATATTATTATGATTTTATGCTTTTGCCAGGCACACGGTCCGACGCAGCCTTCGCATACACGTGCACCTCTCAAAAGAAAAACTAAAATGAACGACACATCACAACTGTTACAACTACACGTGACGTTACTGTACAAAACTTGTCACAAAACCTGCCATTATATGTAACTTGTAAACTATGATGGCAAAAACAATAAAAAAAAATCTAATAATTGTTCATTAATCGTAATCGAGTCAATATATTCAATTAATCGAGATTTCGATTTTAGGCTAAATCGCCCAACCCTAGTACACTGCAAAAAATGATTTTCTTACTTATTTTTCGTCTTGTTTCTGGGGTAAATATCTACAAAATCTTAAATCAAGAAGCGTTTTCTAGACAGCCAAAACATTTTCAGAAATAACATGCCAATATTAAGTGAGTTTTTCCTTAAAACAAGCAAAAATAATCTGCCACTTGGGTAAGCAAAATAATCTCATGTCAAAAGGAAAAAACAGATTATTTCTCTTACACCATTGGCAGATTATTTAGCTTGTTTTAATGAAAAACTCACTTCATTTTCTCTTATTATTTCTGAAAACATGACTATATTTTTACTTGTCTCTAAAATCGTCTTGCTTTAAGCATTTTCAGAGACTATTTTGACTGTAACTCTAAAAAAATGAGTTTTTCTTAAATCTAGTCCAAATATCATAACAGTTTTAAATCAAGAAGCATTTTCTAGATGAGTAAAAATATTGTGTTTTCAGAAATAAGTCAAAAATAAACTGGGTTTTTCCTTAACTGCCATTGAGTAATATAAATAACAATAGGTCATATAATATCCTCATTGGAAGATTGCTTTTTTTAAAGGAAAAAAACTGGACATAGATGTATGTATTTGTAATTCAAATGGTTGAAATGGTTTACGTAATTGTTAATTTTGCAATATTTTGAAATGTATGTTGCATATATCTACTAAGGGTTGTGCAATATGACTAACTATCTTATGGACAAAATAAAAGGTCTATTGTTCTGCCTCTGTTATGCTTATAATTGTTTATTTTGTGGTAAGAATTACGTTTTTTTGTAGCGTGCAGATAATAAAATGCAACCGACCATATAAACATGACTAGTTAGAAAGAAGGAATGAATAAATAATGTATATGTTTTAAAGTGGCAGACAAACCACCTGCTACATCTTTCAGTTGTTAAATGCGTAGTAAATTCTGTCATCATTGATTCACAATCCCCTCACTCCAAATCTGTCTGCGTTCATGTGTCTGTTGAGCACAAAAGAGGATATTTTGAAGAATGCCGCTTTGCCTTTTGTATCTTCAGCGACGCTAGTAGTGTGTGGTGTCTCTCCACTTGATGTCCTGGGTATAATTTGGATCTAGAAACGGTGATCTGCTGGACAGATTTACCAACAGCTTGTGCCATCGCAAACCCTCTTGGCGTTAAAAAGCTACTGTCAGGATTTACTAAAGGCATGCAGTCAAGTATTAACATATTAGAATGGATATTTGTGGCTGGGTCGTTTCCCCCGTTTTGCATTTAATATTAGTAGATTTAACACACCTTATCATCATCGGCTCTGCTTGTTCATGACCTAATTTGCTGTACAGGAAGGATAATTTATATTTGTGCGTTAGGTGCATGCTGTATTTTCAGCATAGCAAATGTAACTAAATGTCAAGACCTTGCAGGACACAGGGTTAACTTGGTTAATATTGGTTAACTTGGCACTTTTGAGGAGTGTGGGCGGGACTTAGAGCTGTGTGGGCAAAACTGACGTATGTGTGGGCGTTGCTGAGAGATGTGTGGGTAGGACTGGTAGTTGCGTGGGCAGGACTGAGAGTTATGTGTGAGCGGGATTGAGTGTTATATGGGCGGGGCTGAGATATGTGTGGGCGGGTCTGAGAGATGTGTGGGCGGAACTGGGAGCTGTGTCAGTAGTTCTGAGATGCGTGGGCACGACTGGAAGCTGTGTGGTGAGGCTGAGAGATGTGTGGGCGGGTCTGAGCGATGTAGGGGTGGGTTCGAGAGATGTGTGGGCGAGTCAGAGATGTATGGGCGGGACTGATGGATGTAGAGACGGGTCTGAGAGATGTGTGGGCAGGACTAAGAGATGTAGGGATGGGTCTGAGAGATATTTGGGCGGGACTGATGGATGTAGTGACGGGTCTGAGAGATGTGTGGGCAGGACTAAGAGATGTAGGGATGGGTCTGAGAGATATTTGGGCGGGACTGAGAGATGTAGGGATGAGTCTGAGAGATGTGTGTGTGAGTCTGAGAGATGTAGGAATGGGTTTGAGAGATGTTTGGGCGGGACTGAGAGATTTAGGGATGGGTTCAAGAGATGTGTGGGCAGGACTGAGAGATGTAGGGGCGGCTTTGAGATATGTGTGGGCGGGACTGAGAGATGTAGGGGTGGCTTTGAGAGATGTGTGGGGCAGGACTGATCGATATAGGGGCGGCTTTGAGAGATGTGTGGGCGGGACTGAGAGATGTAGGGGCAGCTTTGAGATATGCGTGGGCGGGACAGAGATGTAGGGCTGGTTTGAGAGATTTGTGGGCGGACAGAGATGTAGGGATGGGTTTGAGAGATGTGTGGGCGGGATTGAGAGATGTAGGGGCGGGTTTGAGAGATATGTGGGCAGGACTGAGAGATGTAGGGATGGGTTTGAGAGATGTGTGGGCGGGACTGAGAGATGTAGGGGCAGCTTTGAGATATGCGTGGGCGGGACAGAGATGTAGGGCTGGTTTGAGAGATTTGTGGGCGGACAGAGATGTAGGGATGGGTTTGAGAGATGTGTGGGCGGGATTGAGAGATGTAGGGGCGGGTTTGAGAGATATGTGGGCAGGACTGAGAGATGTAGGGATGGGTTTGAGAGATGTGTGGGCGGGACTGAGAGATGTAGGGGCGGCTTTGAGATATGCGTGGGCGGGACAGAGATGTAGGGATGGGTTTGAGAGATGTAGGGGCGGGTTTGAGAGATGTGTAGGTGGGACTGAGAGATGTAGGGGCGGGTTTGAAAGTGTGTGGGTGGGACTGAGAGATGTAGGGGCGGCTTTGAAAGTGTGTCCGTAAACACGACTACAGAAGAGTCTCATTAAAGGATTTATTCAAATTCTCGACTGTAGTTTTGAGGCAAGTTGGAGAAAAAGCTTGTTATTATATGTAGTAATTACATGAGGATTTTTTACTACAGTAATAGTTTATTGAGAAGCGAAAGAAACAGCTGTTGTTATCGTAGAACGATTATCTCAATGTCATTAAAGACAGATTAAGCCAAAATTGAATTTAAACCAATTTTCTTTGCGAAGCTTATCAGTCTACTACGACCCTATGTTGTAAACTTTCCTCCATCTAAACCCATGTGCTGGAGGTTTACTACAACTGGCTTTACTGATAAAATGCTCATGTAAAATGACTTAATAAAATCAGCCAGCCCTAGCTGTAGCAATCAACACTAATAATGGTTTGAAGATGTTGTGCGGATTGCATCATCAGATTCTGCGCTCCTATTGGCTCTTAGTTTGCCGCTCGTCAGCTGAAGCACACTGCAGGAAATTGTATGAAATCTTCTGAATCTGCCAGAACTTTATCGTAGGAAAAATCTCATCACAACTACCATTAAGCGGCTGTCGTGAACATGTCAAACCAACAAACAAAGATCACAGATTTTAGCCTAGGATTTCAGAAATCTTTTAGGATTTCCCAGATTTGTCTCAGACGACATGGCTGAAATCTCACAGTATGAGCATGGCTTTGCTAGGTCTTCTTCAAGTTTCCAGGCAGGTGTGTTGAGGTTAAGTTGTAGTGGTATGGAAATGGTGAGTACTGCAGGGCTGACGTTAAACACACAGTCATTCAGAAACATGCAATTCTTGAAAAGGGAAGCTGCTGCGATGACAGTGGTTGAGGTGATTATTACCTTTAGCGTGTTATAAATAGACTGTGGTTTTGTCTGAAAGCCTAAACACAGACCGGATCCACACCAAACTCATGTTTATGTGGTCTCGAGGAGTCTTAAGACCAACAACACAAGTCTTGTGGTGACTGCTAGATTGCTAGTTTGACCACTGCAAGACATACTCTATCACCATTGAGTCTTTGACTGGCTTCAGTTTTGTTGACGCAGTTACAATATCTTGGCATTTAATCAATGCTCAGTTGGTACTATGGGGCACAATGATTGGAAAGAAAGTATCCACCTGAACTGATGATACAAGGCAAGATGGATCCATGCTTTCATGCTATTCACATTCAAGAAATCAAGACTAATTATGCAGGTTTACTTTTCTCCAGTCTTCTGCTGTCCTCTTTGGTTGAGTCTGTGTGAAACGTAGCCTCTGTGGAAAGATGACTGTGCACGTGTACACATTAGGGTTGTTAAAAGTATCGAGTTCTGTACCAATCAGTTTGGAACTGGTAAGTTTCCTGCTAACTTTTGAGCAATGTTGAGCGTGTTCTTAAGCACAGCTGATTGGCCATTATGTTCACGTGCTTTATTTTGTGATTCACAAGTGTTTTGCATTTATATCCAGTTGTGAATTGCATTATGGGATGGTGATCTCTGCTCTGTCTACTTTTGATGCTGAAAATTCAACTCTACACTTTAACAAAACGACACATTTAAGTAGGTTGAAATAATATATTGTAAAAGATAATAGCATGTGTAAAATAACAGAATATGTACTGGCAGCTTATTATATGTAGTTATTGTAGCGTAATATACAACACCAACCTAGATGATTTATAACTTTAAACTATCAACCCTTTCACACAAATGATCACACCGGTGTGATCAGCCTTAACTGATATCTGAAGCATACGATCACTATGGTGTGATCAGCCTTAACTGGTATCTGAAGCATACGATCACTATAGTGTGATCAGCCTTAACTGGTATCTGAAGCATACGATCACTATGGTGTGATCAGCCTTAACTGGTCTCTGAAGCGTACAATCACACCGGTGTGATCAGCCTGAACTGGTCTCTGGAGCATGCGATCACACCGTTGTGATCAGCCTTAACTGATCTCTGAAGCGTACAATCACACTGGTGTGATTAGAGAATTCAGAGCGCACGTCATCATCGGCTAAAATTGAAATCTGATGGTGTGAAGGTGCAAATCGATTGACATAAATCACAATTTATCTACGTTTCAAACAAATAACATTTATTATAGATTTCAGACATTTAAACACACACATTACGCATTAATTGTATTTTATTAGCAACTACCCATACCTCAACCCTCACAATAATGTCAAAATATTATTTGTTGCAGAGTGTTACAAAAATAATGCTATATTAATGCAAGTATCCTCAACTGTATCTCATCTAGACTCCTGCAGCACTGTGAAGTCGAGTTGGGATACAGCTAAGTACACTCACGTCGATATAGCATCATTTTCCAGACAATATAGCATAATTATTAGACATTTCACAATATAATTAGGACATTTGTCAATATTTACAGAAAATGGCAAAACAAACAAAATACGATATATACGTAGATCATCGGGGCTAGTGGGTCCTTTGACATGCTTCAAACCGGAAAAACGAATTTGCTCGAAATAACGCAAAAACAACCAATTATCACTTTTTAGTGAAATATATGTGTCCTAATGGTGTTTTTAGCAGCGTGGGACACGCATATGACTGTCAACAGCTCAAAAAAACGTGTTTTGGTGTTTCGTGACACTTTAAAGTCACTTTTTTTCAGGTTAAAGATTGTTGAAGAAAGGTCAAGTTCCCATAATGCAATTCAAAAGCAAAAATAAACGTGTAAAAATAAAAACACCAAACATGAAATACTGAAAACATCCAGATATATTTCATGGTGTACCTTCCTCCTCCTCCTCCTCCTCACTTTCGACCAATCATGGGACTTTTCGGAACCGTCAAGTGTGCCGTTACAGTGTGCATCCTAGATAGGGGCCGAACCGGATCCGATGGACACAGACTTGCTGACTGTGGTGATGGAGCGGAGCCCGTGGCGCACACATGACACACTCCACATTATTTTAATCTGCGCTGTCTGTTAATGACCCTGATCTGCATTGCTCATCAGTCACTAATCTCTGCCATTGAAGGTCAGGAAACGTTATCAGGGTGAAAGACACTCGAGCGGAGCGTCAGGAGACTGTAATGCGGAGAGACGGGGCCGCGGGGGGACCATCAAGACCCTGGGGGAGAACGAGAGATTGTCGAATCCTCTCCCAGCTCTATATTAGTGTGTGTGTGTGTGTGTGCAAAGAGCTGTGGAGAATGAAGCGTGCATCAGAACGTCCTGCCCCGAGTGTGTGTGTGTGTTTTATGGTGGTGCTGCTGGTGTGGGGTGGTTTGGCTGGTCTGGGATCAGCACGCTTAATTACTACGTGACAAAAGAGAGGAGTGTGGAATGTGTGCGGAGGTATTGGATGACTCTTACCTGATACTATGTGCTCTTACTCACTGACATGCGCACACACACATACATACATGCACTCTCTTACACACACACACACACACACACATACGTACATGCACTCTCTAACACACACCCACACACATACGTACATGCATGCAGTCTCTCTCACACACAGAATCAAAAACAGACAAACATACACAAACACGCACACACACATGGATGAACACAAACAAGCACAGAAAGACACACACATGCACACGAACAGACTTACACGCATGAAAACAAACACACATGCACAAACAAAAACAAACAAACTCAAGCACACTTAAACACACGCAAAGCGCACACACACACACACACTCACACACACATACACTCACACAAACAGACACAAGCATAAACAACCAGACACACACATGAATGAACACACACATGCACACGAACAGACTTACACGCATAAAAACAAACACACATGCACACAAACAAAAACACACAAACTCAAACACACACACATACACACACACAAACACAAACATGAATGAACACAAACAAGCACAGAAAGACACACACATGCACACACACAAACAAGCATGCAACACAAACACACTCACAAAAACAAATGCTTACACAAGCACACACAACTTGCCCACAAACACACACACTCACAAAAACAAACACACACAAACACACATGCACACAAACAAAAACACACTTGCACACACACAAACAAACACGCAAAAGCATACACACACACACACACATGCAGTCTCTCTCTCACACACATACACGCACACAAACAAAAACAGATACACAAACACACACACGCATAAACAACCAGACACACACATGCACACACATGAATGAACACAAACAAGCACACAAACAGACTTGCATTCATAAACACACATTTAGACACACACACACACACACACACACACATAGTGAAGTGAATACGCATAGACATTCAAACAGACATACATACACTCGCACACAGACATACATAATCATAAATAAACACACATAAACATAAACACATGCAAATGCACACACACACACACACACAGACAACAACAAACACACACTCACTCACACAAACACACACTCACAAAAACAAATGCACACACACACAGAAAAAGTGTCAGACTTGTTCTGCTGATATAGTGTTTGTTCACAGCAGTGTGTGTGTGTGTAGCAGTGACTGATGGTCTGTGGGCTGCTGACTGACTGATGTGGATGGAGTGTAAAGTCAATGACTCTTTGCTCTTTAAACACAGACAAAGTCTCACAAACTCCCACCCTCATCTCAGAGGCTTCAGGCCCTATGATCTCTCCTCTCTCTCTCTCTCTCTCTCTCTCTCTCTCTCTCTCTCTCTCTCTCTCTCAATTCAACTCAGTTCAGTTCAATTCAATTCAATTCAATTTCTCACTGGCCAATTTATTAGGTACACCTTACTAGTATTGGGTTGGACCCCTTTTGCCTTCAGATCTGCCTTAATCCTTCATGGCATAGATTCAACAAGCTACTGGAAATATTCCTCAGAGATTTTGCTCCATATTGACATGATAGCATCACGCAGTTGCTGCAGATTTGTCAGTTGCACATCCATGATGCATATCTCCCATTCCCCCACATCCCAAAGGTGCTCTATTGGCAAATCAGCGCTGTTTTAAGAAAGCCATCAACAGTGCCTCAAACGTTAGCAGGAAATTGACGGTTTTTCTTTTAATTCAGTATCATGACAGGTCTAATATAGTGAAATTATCAGTATATTAACTCGAGTTTGATGAAAGGCGTCTAAAATGTGTGCTTGGGAAAGAAAACGTTCGCTAACTAGTGCCATTTCCCTTAACTTAGCTGAAAATGAGCTCTGATAGCCCTTTTTATTTTCACCATTCATTCAGAACGGACCTTCGGGTCACTCAGAAGGTGGTGAAATGATACATTTGTGTCACTTTCTCTTCACTGATAAGATATACAGCCAAGTACACAACGTTCCAATGTATCTCCCAATAATACTTCCGGGTTTCTTCCCACCGCAGCCTCGATTTCGCTTTTAAAAATGGCGGCCGTGTGAAATCCAAGCTGCAACCTCCCGCTCTCCCTCGGGAAGCCAATACGGAAGTAACTGAAACTGCAATTCATCAAAATTCCACTAGTCCTGGCTCCATAATAGAGCAAATTTCAATTGAGCCCACTGTTAGAATGGCCAACTTTACAACAGAAAAAAAGGTGTTTACAGCCTGGTACAAAGAACGATTTTGGTTCATATAGCTATTATTACCCTCCATGACAACTGTGAGGGGGGTGAATTTTTTTATAACTCATCCATTTCCTTTATATTAGGTTATATTAAGTTTGCATAATTAAGGGCGTGGCCACTTGAGTGACAGCTAGGTCTCGCTGGTCACCGTCACTTCACCTCAGCTGAATCCGGCAGATTAGCCACTGATCTCGGCATATTCATCGTATTTTTGTGTTGTTTTATGTGGCTTTACACAGTCAGCTGCCTTTAGGACTTATTTCTTACAATTATCAGATGATATGGGATGCTGTGTGCATTTAATTGTGCCCACAAACCATTCACGTGGCCTCCGTTTCCCATGTGAGTAAAGTTATATACTTGTATACCATCTCTATAAATGTATTTGTTTTATTTAAGATTATTTATCACTAGTATTTTTCTTTAGACCCGTAAAGCACTCCAGAATCTGACAGATTGATTAGCTGTAGGCTCTAGAACAGTCATCTGAAGCGTTATCATACAGTGTTATGCTGGAGTTCATCAATAGTCCTGCATTTACTAACACACACTATATCTGAAGTGTTTGGAAGTAATTTGCGTTTTCCTCCTGTTGAAAAACATCATAAGAACAATGTTTAGTGGCTCAATGTATTACTACAGTGTTTTTAAAAGTCTAAACACTTTATTGATATAGTGTACAGCCAAGCACATGTGGTCAGAACACAAACGAGTCGCAGGTAATGAAGTATTAAGCGTTTCTCCCAAAGTAAAGTCTGTCTGCCAGGTCTAAACAAAGTGCCAGCAGATGTCTGTAGCTCCGCCCACTCTCCGCCTCTTTGCCCTTGTTTGGTATCCCGCCGTGGGTGCGATGACACGCGAACAAAATGGCGACGGTTGGCCACGCCTACTCGTAGCTTTTTTTGCAGTGTTCAGAAACCTATGGGTGACGTCATGGATACTACGTCCATAAATTTTACAGTCTATGATGAAATCGGTCTATGAATGCTTCCGGATGCACTGTGTGTCTGATCTGTCAAAAACTCTATTACAGCACACAGACTGATGAGTTTTGTTGAGTTGTGTTTCTATCATAGTTTAAGCACATTTTTTTTCTTGTCGAATAAAACGTTGCTCCTACTATACGATTTTTATGTGCATTTTCAAAATGTATGCTCATCTTGATGTTTCCATCATGCACTTTTTAATGCGATATTCCCAGATGCGCAAAAAAATCTAGTTCTCCATTAAACGTGTAGAAAATCTTAACAAAGCGAGGCTCTGGTAGTATTTGTTATCAGCTTACCTTGGTGTGTGTGTGCGTGTGCCAGGGGTTGGCAGGAAGAGTGTGTGCTGCTCACTGAAAGCCTCAAATCCAGCTCTAGTCTGGACTCAAAGCCCGGCTTTATGACTAGGCCGATTCACTGCCGTTTCTACTCTGCACAGCCAAACACACACACATACACACACACACACATGTGACCTGCCAACATCCCAGTGCAGATGCTAGCATTCTGAAGGTTAGCCGAGCGCCGTGTCTCTGATTGACTGTTGAGTTAATTAGTTATTTATCTGAAGACCAACGCAAATCTCGGCTAAACCCACAACAAACATTCATTTCTCTTCTAATTTCTGACATGTTGCGCTGCTCCGAGAGACAGATCAGGGTTAGGAGCGCTACACGGGGACGTGAAATTCCCTTTCATCTCATGATTTTTTTGAGTTATGAAGAAATGAACCTGTGAAGTGATGCTAAACTGGGGGAATGAGAGGCAGGGCTGAACGGGAACGCTGTATTGAAATAAAATCAATACGGTGAGACGGGTTGACTCGACGTCAACGTGACATCTGACGTTACAGATGAGTTATTAATAAAAATATGTGCGCCGTGTTAAATGTGGCATTCATAAAGCTAATATGGTGAATAAAGCTTCACTGTGAAACTTTTTTATTTGCGTCAGCCCATCATAACAGCTTGATATGGGTTACTTTTTCACTTTTGACCATTAAATTATTAAAAGACAAAATGTATGGTTTACAGTACAGTCAGGTTGTTATTACTTCATCATTTTATATAAAAGTATAGTTTTTTAATAAAATCCAATCATAATCATTATTCATTTGAATTTTTTATATTTCTGCTAATTGTAATTTATGTTAAATTGGTAGTGGTAATGTGGCCTAAACATAAGTATTTATTAAAATAACATTCCAGTAATTAAAAAAAAGAGTGAAGTTTGATTATAAATAATTTCGAGAGGATCACGTGCTTATGATTGACACGGCTGGCCCCGGATTGGCTAACGTATGATTCACCAATCAGACGATTCCTAACTAATTATAAATAACCAAAGTATCTTACCTTAGTCATCTTCGTCTCGAAGAATGCCCCCTTCCACCCCCTCTCCTCCTCTTTTTCCTCTGTAGAGCGACACGGCGGCCCAGTGGCTAGCACTGTTGCCTCACAGCAAGAACATCTCTGGTTCGGGTCTTTACCCGAGATCTACCTGAGCTCGAATTCCCCGGGCTCTCTCCCGGGACAGCATGCCAAACAAGCTTTTCTACCAATCATCAGCTAAGTGTGATCTCTAAGTGTGAATTTCTAGTAAGTCCTAAACAAATTGTTATGCAAATGAAGATTGCCTAAACTGCTAAGCTCTAAAAAAGGTATTGGCATAAAATTAATAATAATACTAATAATATCCAGTGAGCGGCAGTTCTGTGGGCACAAAATGCCTTGTTGATGTCAGAGGAGAATGGCCAGACTGGTTCCAGCTGATAGAAAGGCAACAGTAACTCAAATAAGCACTCGTTACAACCGAGGTCTGCAGAAGAGCATCTCTGAACACACAACACATCCAACCTTGAGGCAGATGGGCTACAGCAGCAGAAGACCACACCGGGTGCCGCTCCTGTCAGCTAAGAACAGGAAACTGAGGCTACATTTCACCCAAGCTCACCAAAACTGGACAATAGAAGATTGGAGAAACGTTGCCTGGTCTGATGAGTCTCCATTTCTGCTGCAACATTCAAATGGTCGGGTCAGAATTTGGAGTCAACAACATGAAAGTTGATGTGATCAAAATGATCCTGCCTTGTGTCAACGGTCTCAGACTGGTTTCTTGAACATGACAATGAGTTCACTGTACTCAAATGGCCTCCACAGTCACCAGAGCTCAATCCAATAGAGCATCTTTAGGTATGTGGTGGAACGGGAGATTCACATCATGGATGTGCAGCCGACAAATCTGCAGCAACTGCGTGATGCTATCATGTCAATATGGAGCAAAATCTCTGAGGAATATTTCCAGTGCACTGTTGAATCTCTGCCATGAAGGATTAAGGCAGTTCTGGTCCTACCCGGTACTAGTTAGATGTACCTAATAAAGTGGCCGTTGAGTGTATATACATTTAGAAAGAATGAATCATTTTAGATTGAGTGTGGTTTTGTACTTTCGGGTTGTTTTATTTCTACACGATGCCTCACTCACTCTAATGATAAATTCTTTCCAATTATAAATAGAACATTTATACATTTATATTATACATTTATACATAAACATTTATAGATATACACATACAGTTTTTTAATTAATATTGTAATTTATATGTAACAAATAAATAAACGTTGCAATGTCAGCTACTTTCAGTCATGTGCAGCCATAATGAGAATATATTTCTACGTTTTTGATTTAAAAAAAACGACACATTTTAGAGATTTGACTTTTAATAACCAAGTACAACAGCACAGTTTGGACAGATTTACTGTGATTTTTATTCGTTTTATACCCTGTTTAACCCTGCATGCGGAACAGAAGTTAGTCATGCTAACAGTGTGTTAATGATCAATCCATTACTGCTGTGTCCAGGAGTGTGTGTGTGTGTGTCTGTCTTGTATTCTTGACATTGTGGGGACCGAAAGTAATACATACATTTTTAACTCGTGGAGACATTAATTGGTCCTGATGAGTAAAGCGGCTCATAAATCAGACAGAATGAAGTATAGTGACGATGTAGAAGTGCAGATTGTTTGCTGTGAGGGTTGAGTTGGAGTCTGTTCAGTAGAAACATCATTACAGCTGTGTGTGTGTGTGTGTGTGTGTGTGTGTGTGTGTCATTGTGCTCTTCTAGACTGTTCACTTTGACTCTGTTGGAGGCTGAAAACAACAGAAGTGCCTCCACAGAGAAAAGCACACAAAAGCCTGTGTGTGTGTGTGTGTGTGTGTGTGTGTGTGTGTGTGTGTGTGTGTGTGTGTGTGTGTGTGTGTGTGTGTGTGTGCGTGTGTGTGTGTGTGTGTGTGTGTGTGTGACGAGGCCTCATGGTTAAACTCTCTGCCAGTGTGTGTTGACCTCAGTCTATTAAAGCTGCACTGGAAACATGTTCACTCCTGCTCACGTTCTCTACTTTCCTCTCAGCGACACACAGACATACAAACACACACACTAAACATTACACTCGTCAGACATTACTCAGACTAAATGTTTATATGAAGGTCAGTGAATGTATAAATGTGTGTGTAGTCCAGAGTAAGGTGTTATTGAAGTATAAAAGCCAGCAACTACAATAAAAAGCTGCTAGTGCACTCGAGCACCTTAAAATAATATCTCAAAGGTATACGTGAAGTACGTTTTGGAACTTCAGAAATGTTCTTGCTCAATAAAATCAACTAGCTTGAGGTTTCTAACTAGTAAACTAACACTTTACCAAAAACATTAGCGTTCAATTCAATTCAAAAGAAACACTACTGTTGTTCAAGAGTATACTACATTTTATGGGCTGAAATCAAGGCGAAAATTTCATCTCAAGAATTGTTATGACCCCAGAGTCTTCAGGAGAAATCTTTATCTTCATTTAGATGAAAAAAAAAATACATTTTTAAATGTCAGCAACACTAGATCTGCTTATATAGGAATAATATACATTTATATACACTACCTGACAAGAGTCTTGTCGCCTATCTAAGTTTTAGAAACACAAATAATAACTTGACTTCTAGTTGATCATTTGCTATCAGAAGTGGCCTATATGAAAGGCAAAGACCTCTAGATTACACTTATTTGACCACAATAAAATATGATCATGTCTTGATTATTAATGATTTCATTAGGACAGTAAGGTCTGACTTTGCTTAGACAAAAGTCTTGTCACTGAACCTTCAATAATGTCCAGTATAGAATATGTGCTCATGCTGCAGTGGAAACAGAATGAATATTGTGTCTGACTCCATCATGAGCTTGGAGGACTGCATCCATACATCTCTGCAATGACTCAAATCACTGATTAATAAAGTCATCTGGAATGGCAAAGAAAGCGTTCTTGCAGGACTCCCAGAGTTCATCAAGACTCTTTAGCTTCATCTTCAATGACTCCTCCATCTTACCCCAGACATGCTCAATAATGTTCATGTCTGGTGACTAGGCTGGCCAATCCTGGAGCAGCTTGACCTTCTTTGCTTTCAGGAGCTTTGATGTGGAGGCTGAAATATGTGAAGGAGCGCTATCCTGCTGGAGAATTTGCCCTCTCCTGTGGTTTGTAATGTAATGGGCAGCACAAATGTCTTGATACCTCAGGCTGTTGATGTTGATCATCCACTCTGCAGATCTCTCGCACGCCCCCATACTCAATGTAACCCCAAACCATGATTTTTCCTTCACCAAACTTGACTGATTTATGTGGGAACCGTGCCTCCATGCGGGTTCCAGTAGGTCTTCTGCAGTATTAGTGATGATTGGGATGCAGCTCAACAGATGATTCATGGGAAAAATCCACCTTCTGACACTTTTCCAAATGATCAACTTGAAGTCAAGTTATTATTTGTTTCTCTTACAGCTGGGATCCACGACAAGACTTTTATCAGTGTATATCTCAGAGATCCCGAAAATTTACAAATCTCAAAACCACAGCAGGACTAAAAACTAAAAGAGCTCAAATAAATTTTGAGCTCAAGTGCATCCAATGAAAAGCCATTGAGAAGGGGGTGGGGCATGTCAGATACTAGAAAGCATTTGATTGGTCAGAAGATTTGATGAGAAACTGAAGTATGATGTGACGTTAAAAAAATCCTTGATTAGGTTACTTTTCCATATTGTTTGCAGAATATCAGGATATTTACGCTCTTAACTATACCACATCAATATTAGTGTATATATGTACTTAAAGTGTACTTAAATTTTTAAAGTTCAGTTAAGCTTAGCATCAGATTGTATGGGTTGAGTTACTGTCGCTTTCTCAAATGCAATTATCATTTTAGCGCAATGATTGTCTTTCCACTCGTCACATTATGTTATTCTAACCTAATTACACCCAAAATATACCATTACTCCATTAATATTAGTACATACCTAAAGTAAAATGTACTTAATGTTTGTTAGTTTAGTTAAGCTACGCATCTGATTGAGTTCAGGAGTAAAACAGGAAAGTATTTTCAGAAAAAACGACACCTTTTTAGGGGAGTTGGTGTTCTCAGTGGGCTTAAATTTCCATTGCAGTCGAGGTGAACGACTGTGTGTGTGTGTGTGTGTGTTCAGAATGTCCTGCCAAATGTGGGTCATTTTTATGGCTTATCACCTCCTGCAGATGTGGACAGTAAAACTCTGCTGACCAGAAAATCTGCAGATTTGGCCTCAACAAAACACTCACATCAGTGCCATTAAACACCTTTTACTGTGTGTGTGTGCGCGCGCGCGAGTGTGTGTGGTTGCAGGTTGTGGCATGCTGTGTTCTGCTCTGTTTTTGTAGTGTGTTTTTCCTCTTAAAGTGTAACTTGAGATGTAACCCTCAGGAAACACATCATGCACATGAACTAATCTCATTCATCATCAAGATTGAGCTGCAGACATCTAAAAAAAAGACGGAGAATTGTGAACAAATGGTGTTTGAAGCAGTTCGTGACTAGCAGTACTTTTGTCAGTCTCATACAAAACAAAAAAAAACAACAAACAAGGGAAACACTTTATTTTAAGGTCTCGTTGTTATACATGTTCCGTGTACTTCCAGTATATATAATAGGGCTGCAAGATATTGGACAAATCTGATAGTCTGATCATTTTCTTTTCGGCTTAGTCCCTTTATTAATTCGGGGTCGCCACAGCGGATGCCCTTCCAGCTGCAACCCGTCACTGGGAAACATCCATACACACTCATTAGCCGCGTTTCCACTATCGCGCCTAAAGCGAGCCAGGGCAAGCCAAGGCCAGTCGCGTTTCCACTATCACTTCCGGGGCGTAATCGGGCCAAAGCGGGGTTTCCTTGGGGCCAGCGTCCGGCCTTTTTCGGCCCGCCAAATACCTTGGGCCAAGGAGGGCCAACTGGGGCTTCGGGGCGGGGTTACGTACAAAGGCGGCGTTTTCCTGTCAGGTAAAGAGGAGACAAGATGCTTTCTTCCCTTACATTTGTTTTGCTATCATCGTTCTCGTCGCTCGGCTGCTCTTTTGTGCCTTGCAGCCAAAATCTGTGTTCGAAGTAAATGCCGCCGAACTCGAAAGTCCTTATCCAGGGATCGCTGTCTGGCCTTACACCAACAGACCACAAACAGTAAAAAAGCAATCGCTTCGGTGTTCTCCACATTCCAGCTCTCGTAGTGATGCCAGGTTGTGTTTGTGGTTATAATTTGAGTTTTTTGTTCCTGCTGAAGTGGGCGGGTTGTGTGACGGGTTGTGTGACGTTTGATTCGGGGGACGTTCTGGGGGCGGTGTTTGCATGACGCGCTGCGAGCAACTAGCCCGACAGTGGAAACGCGACATGATTTCGGCCTCATTTCTCAACCTCCCGGGCTATTGGCCCGGCCTGGCCCGATTAAAGCCCTGGCTCGCACTGGCCCGATAGTGGAAATGCGGCTAATCACACACATGCACTACGGACAATTTAGCATACCCAATTCACCTGTACCACATGTCTTTGGACTGTGGGGTAACCGGAGCACCCGGAGGAAACCCACGCAAACGCAGGGAGAACATGCAAACTCCACACAGAAACGCCTACTGACCCAGCCGAGGCTCAAACCGGCAACCTTCTTGCTGTGAGGCGACAGCACTACCTACTGCGCCACCCAAATCTGATGTTGCAATATTTTATTTTTCTGCATTAAATATTGCGATATGTTTCAGAAAGTAGTTTGAATAGTTGAATAGCTCGATAGTTTTCAGCGGAGTCTAACAGTAGTCAGATACAGAAATTGAATAACCACAATAGAAAAAAAAGCTTTTCTTACTTTGTCTTATTTTTCAGTCCAAATATCAAAAATTCTTAAAGCAAATAAAATTATTGTTTTGTTTTCACCGTCAGAAGAAATAACAACCACCACAGAAGAAGTAACAGTTAAGAGATTGTCCTTAAAACAAGCTGTATTATCTCCCAGTGGGGCAAGGGAAGTAATCTGATTTTCAGTGTGAAATGTGGATATTTGCATTAGAAACAAGTTATATTTCTAAGTAATATTTGTCCTCTAATATTTTTGTTGTTGTTGCGTAAATCATATAAATTCCATACAAATACAGTGATTAAATACAATTCTGTTGCTCTCGCTCAACTATGAATCAGACTCAACATTGCATATCTTTGCGATGTGACCATTGTGGATGCATCAATATCAATGATGAAACGTTATATTGTGCAGCCCTAATATATAGTACAGTACAGTATATTACTTATAGTAGTAACAATTTTGCATATTTACATGCAACTAACCCTAAGCATATAGCGAGTAAATGTAGTTAATATCATAGTATTTAATATTTATTATTATATTTTACCAACAGATAGTCAGTAGTTTATGAATACACTGTAAGGACACCTTTAAAGGGTGGTAAACCTTTAACAAAATATACTTACTTTTTGGTCACATTTTGTATTAAGTTGTCCTTCTTACAGTGTCTTCATTAAACTGCCGACTATATTTTGGTAAAATATAATTATAATATTTAATAAATATATAAATATTTTATATACTGAAAATATTTTTTAATTTCATATGTTGTTTTCTATATATTATATTTTTATTTGTATTATATACAGTTGAAGTCAGAATTTTTAGCCCCCCTGAATTATTAGCTCCTCTGTTTTTTTCCCCCAATTTCTGTTTAACGGAGAGCAGATTTTGTCAACACATTTCTAAACACAATAGTTTTAATAACTCATCTCTAATAACTGATTTATTTTCTCTTTGTCATGATGACAGTAAATAATATTTGACTAGATATTCTTCAAGACACTTCTATACAGCTTACAGTGACATTTAAAGGCTTAACGAGGTTAATTAGGTTAACTAGGCAGGTTAGGGTAATTAGACAAGTTATTGTATAACGATGGTTTGGTCTGTAGACTATCGAGAAAAATATATAGCTTAAAGGGCTAATATTATTGACCTTAAAATAGTGTTTAAAAAGTAAAAGCTGCTTTTATTCTAGACGAAATAAAACAAATAAGACTTTCTCCAGAAGAAAAAAATATTATCAGACATACTGTGAAAATTTCCTTGCTCTGTTAAACATCATTTGGGAAATATTTAAAACTAACTAACTATAACTACTAACTATCAATACTATATGTATAAAAGTGCATTACAAAGGCCAACAAGTAAGATTTTATTGTAAATATTTTACCTCCAAGTCTTATTGTTACACTAGTGTGCTTAAATATTAAAAGCAAAATAGTAGCAGCAAAACAATGGCGTCTTGTTTGAAGAATGTTTCGTTATCACTACTGAACTCATGAAGAGACAAAAAGAGTTGTTTTTTGAGTCAGTGCAGTGCTTCATGTCATGCCAGCAACCCTGAACATCCCACATTTCCCATTATTCCTGCCAGTTTACATGTTCAGCTGGTTTGATGTCTGGAGCGGCAGGTATGTGGATTGATGGAGAGATACTGTATATACGCAGACCTCAGCTGATGTTGTTGTGTCTCTGAGAGCTGATTTATTGTGTGATGACATGAAGGCCTAGGGATCGGGCTGTGTGTGTGTGTGTCTGTTCAGTGATTCTCCAAATGCCTCATGTTTTAATCTTCTTACCTGGACTGCAGCAGTGGGCTCTTGAATAGAGGCATCCCGGCCCCAAGCGAACCAGAGGATATGGACGCTTCTTACTTAACTGGATTTCTGAGTAGTAAAAAGCAGGAACTATTGGCATGAATTAGAGAGGTTGCTGTGTTTATATAGAGGATCCAGAATCTCCAGACATAAAGCTTTCCTTTAAAGTACCCAGGTTAATTCAGTGATTGAAAACTAAAAAGATCATTCAACTGAAAAAAAGACACTTAACAACTAGTTGTGTACTCTAGTTGATATGAAGTCAGTTTACAACCTCCTACTTTATCCTGCTTATTACACTGCTACTTGCCACAAAACATAAAACTTACACACTAAATATTGTTCTGAGCTTTAATAGTTTCTTTATTTTTTTAATTTAGCTCAGAGCTGACAGAAACTAAAACAGCTGATGGAGTATACACTAACCTGCGCATTATTCAGACACAAGATGGCGGCAAACAGTCAGAAACACAAAGCTGATAGAAACTAAAACAGCTGATTTAGTATACACTAACCTGTGCATTATTTAGACACAAGATGGCGCCAAACAGTCAAAAACAAAGCTGATAGAAACTAAAACAGCTGATGGAGTATACACTAACCTGCGCATTATTCAGACACAAGATGGCACCAAACAGTCAAAAACACAAAGCTGACAGAAACTAAAACAGCTGATGGAGTATACACTAACCTGCGCATTATTCAGACACAAGATGGAGACAAACAGTCAAAAACACAAAGCTGACAGAAACTAAAACAGCTGATGGAGTGTACACTAACCTGTGCATTATTCAGACACAAGATGGCGCCAAAGAGTCAAAAACACAAAGCTGACAGAAACTAAAACAGCTGATGGAGTATACACTAACCTGCGCATTATTCAGACACAAGATGGCGCCAAACAGTCAAAAACACAAAGCTGACAGAAACTAAAACAGCTGATGGAGTATACACTAACCTGTGCATTATTCAGACACAAGATGGTGCCAAACAGTCAAAACACAAATCTGACAGAAACTAAAACAGCTGATGGAGTATACACTAACCTGTGCATTATTCAGACACAAGATGGTGCCAAACAGTCAAAACACAAATCTGACAGAAACTAAAACAGCTGATGGAGTATACACTAACCTGCGCATTATTCAGACACAAGATGGCGCCAAACAGTCAAAAACACAAAGCTGACAGAAACTAAAACAGCTGATGGAGTATACACTAACCTGTGCATTATTCAGACACAAGATGGCGCCAAACAGTCAAAAACACAAATCTGACAGAAACTAAAACAGCTGATGGAGTATACACTAACCTGCGCATTATTCAGACACAAGATGGCGCCAAACAGTCAAAAACACAAAGCTGACAGAAACTAAAACAGCTGATGGAGTATACACTAACCTGTGCATTATTCAGACACAAGATGGTGCCAAACAGTCAAAACACAAATCTGACAGAAACTAAAACAGCTGATGGAGTATACACTAACCTGCGCATTATTCAGACACAAGATGGCGCCAAACAGTCAAAAACACAAAGCTGACAGAAACTAAAACAGCTGATGGAGTATACACTAACCTGTGCATTATTCAGACACAAGATGGCGCCAAACAGTCAAAAACACAAAGCTGACAGAAACTAAAACAGCTGATGGAGTATACACTAACCTGCGCATTATTCAGACACAAGATGGCGCCAAACAGTCAAAAACACAAAGCTGACAGAAACTAAAACAGCTGATGGAGTATACACTAACCTGTGCATTATTCAGACACAAGATGGTGCCAAACAGACAAAAACACAAAGCTGACTGGATTGAAACTGGCTGAATGGAGTATACACTAACCTATGTATTATTCAGACACAAGAGGGCACCAAACTGTTCCTGGAGGAGTCTGTGTTATTCAGCGGTTGTTATCTGGGAATAACACACATTGGAACGGCGCGACTGACCTGTCAGAATCTAGTACACACAGATGTATAATTCAGCTGTGTGAAGTTCAGCGGCTCAGTTTTGCTGATTAAGCTGGTTAAGAGTGATCTAACAGACAGCAGAGCAGCAGATCAGCTGAGTGTTTCTAGCAGCTGACTGAAGCCAGTCTCCTTGTGCTCCCTGTGATCTTCAGAAGCACAGGCTGTTACTCTCCGTCATCTCACCTGGGCTTCAGCCACACTCACTCTGAGCTGAGCAGGAGCAGAGCCTGGAGACACTCACACACACACACTCCTGCATGCTCAGCACATCTGCGGGACACACACCACTGTGTGTGTGTGTGTGCAGGTCCTCAAACGCATCGCAGACTTTTCAAACACTGTGACGGTTAGTTCAAGAGCATCGTCCTCAATGGACCTCATCATACACACACGCACACACACACACACATACATTCACTTACACACATGCATGTATACATTCACGCACACACACACATGCATGTACACACATGCACACACACTTATGCACTCACTCACACACATGCACACACACAAAAGTATGCACACACAAATGCGCCCACAGACATACACGCGTGCACACACATACATCCGCTCACACACATGCATGTATACATTCTCACACACACACACACACACATACATTCACTCACACACATGCATGTATACATTCACACACACATACACACATGCATGCACACGCACACACATATGCGCACACATGCACACTCATTTAGATACGCACATATGCACATACACACATGCGCACACACAAATGCATTCATACACACACACACACACACATGCATGCACACACATATGTACATGCACATACTCAATCACACACATGCCCATGCACACACACACACATATAAATATACACACACATGCATGCACACATACATATGCATGCCCACGCACATACATTTACGCATGCACACACGCCCATGCATACAAACACACACATACACACATAATTGTGTACACACACATGCATGCACACATACACATACTCACACACACACATGGCTCATGCATACACACATAAGCATAATCATGTACGCATACTCACACACATATAAACATGCACGCACACACACACACACACACACACATATGCATGCACTCACATGTACATGCACATACTCAATCACACACATGCATACACACACAGACACACATAATTGTGTACACACACACATATGCATGCACACACACATGTACATGCACATACTCAGACACACACATGCATACACACACACACACATAATTGTGCCCACGCACACACATTTACACATGCACACACGCCCATGCATACACACACATACACACACACATAATTGTGTACACACACATGCATGCACACATACACATACTCACTCACACACACGCACATGGCTCATGCATACACACATACGCGTAATCGTGTACGCACACATACATACATGCACGTGCGCACACATCTGCATACTCACACACATATAAACATGCACGCACACACACACACACACAAATGCATGCACACACACATGTACATGCACGTACTCAATCACACACATGCATACACACACACACACATAATTGTGCCCACGCACACACATTTACACATGCACACACGCCAATGCATACACACACATACACACACACATAATTGTGTACACACACATGCATGTACACATACACATACTCACTCACACACACGCACATGGCTCATGCATACACACATACGCGTAATCGTGTACGCACACATACATACATGCACGTGCGCACACATCTGCATACTCACACACATATAAACATGCACACACACGCACACACTCGATTCCTCAAATCTCCTTTGCTGTACATGTCTGTGGTGTAAATGAACTGATGTCCAGCAGAACCTCAGGTGTTGCTCAGTGTTGCGAGTCCGGGCCTCGCTGGCCTTTCCACAGCGTTTCTCAGCCGTTTATTCCTGCATTGATCAGCGCTCGCTCACCCGTACCGCAGCCATTACCTGTGCCAAACCAAGACCTCTCCTCAAACACATTCTTATTCATATCCTGACATTTCATGGCTGCCGCCGCACATGAACACATCCAGCTTTTCTACCCTTCACGGGCCGGAGGAGAACAATATTGTGTTTTTAAGCGTCACGTGTAAAGTGCCACTGCTGGGAGAGAGAGATTGCGCTGAGTAAAAGTGCGAGTGAGGGATTGGAGTCGCACAGGTTTGTGGGTAATTATATGCTGCCGACTGGCGTCTTTTGTTCTTAAGCGCTGTAAAATGGTGCGGAAGGAAAGCGTGGGGACAGGTTAAACTACACAGGAGACGTCTCATCAGTAAACCAGCTGGCGGAGAGCCATTATCACAGGCACGAGGCTCACCCTCAAGAGTGTGTGTGTGTGTAGAGAAGGTGCGTCTGCGGTTCAGGAGCTGTCTGTCTCTCCAACACACACACATATACAGACGGACTGAAGTGGATTCAGGCCAGTGAACGCCTGCGGGAGACTCCGGGTTGTTAGATCGTGAAGGAAAAGAGTAAAACACTGAACACTTGATTTTCACCGTCTCGACTGTTGCTGTTTTCAGTACACGCTGTTGTCGAGCTGCGCGATATTGGAAAGATCTGACATCGCAGTATTGTGTTAAGGCAAAATCATTAGCCCTCCAGGTTCAACATGGATATTTAAACAGAATAGTTTGAATAGCAAATCTCCTATATTTCTTCATATAAAATTAAAATTTCCTTCAGCGTAGACCCCTATTTATCAGGGGTCGCCACGGTGGAATGAACCACTAACTATTCCGGCATATGTTTTACGCAGCGAATGCTCTTTCAGCATACCTGTCAACATTGGGATGTGAAAATAAGGGATATGACCACTATGATCTATGATAAAGGATTCGCCGGACAACACCCCCCCTTAAAAAAAATCCCCAAATTACTAAATATGTTCATCTGGAGCTGTTTCGTTGTAAATAAACAGTTAAATGGTCAGTAATGTGTTTTATTAGCAGCAAATAAATTATAATGAAATAGAATCAAGCTATCAAATCTCATTAGCCGTTTCTTTACTGTATAACTTACACATTCTGATTAAAGAGCAGCGAATGAATCTCTTATTTAGATTATTTTCTTTTCATTACATTAAATAACAGGTGTCACTTTAAAATGGACAGATCTAACGTTATAATGAAAGCTTTCGACTGCTTTCCTAAATTTTTATGCTCATTTTGGACGAAATTAGTTGTAAATGAAGATCGACCCACCAAGATCGACATCTTTAGATATTGTTATTATTAATTATGTGTATATGTCTGTTCAAACACACACCCAAAACCCAGACTTTCGCTCCGCTTCAAATCACGTGTACAGAATCTGTTTGGGAAACAGCATCTATTTATCACTATGGAGCGCGTCAGCTGACAGTCACGCACCGCTACATGACTGTTTTGAGGATTGCATATGAAGGGGAGACGGCACCTGTAATGAAAAGGAAAGGGAATCCTGCTGTTTTTATATTTATTTCAAAGTGTTTTCATGCCTAAACAAAGCTAAAGCACAGAACAGACTCTCATTTAAGAGTAAGTGGCACCCCTGGTGGTTCGGCAGTATGGGTTGCGTATAGCTCGGCTCGGCTCTTTAATATTTATTTGCCACCCTTCAGAGAAAGACTGAAAATACGGGAGAAATACGGGAAAATACTTTTACAGGATGATAGCGGGATAGAACTGTAAAATACAGGAGAATCCCGGGAAAAACGGGAGGGTTGACGGGTATGCCTTTCAGCCACAACCCATTACTGGAAAACACCCATACACACTCACTCATTTACACACTCAAACTAGGGATGCACCGACACCATTTTTTTTGGAACCAATCCCGATACCAAAATTCCCCTACTGGGAAGCACCCACACACACTCACATTTACACACTACGCCCAATTAAGCTCATCCAATTCCCCTATAGCGCATGTGTTTGGACTGTGGGGAAAACCAGAGGAAACCCACACCAACACGGGGAGAACATGCAAACTCCACACAGAAATGACCTAGCTCAGGTTATCCGTGGGGTCTTAAAAAATCTTAAAATATCTTAAATCTCAAAAGCTACATTTTAGGCCTTAAAAAGTCTTAATACTACTGACATATTTTGTTGTAGGTCTTAAATCTTTTTCAATAGGTCTTAATTTTCCTTTCTTCATGTATAGCAACCCATTCTGTCCATTAACACCCCTACAATCACACTCAAGAATCCCAATCTCAATTAAACTGAACTTTTTATTTAAAAATGGAATTTAATTACTTTACTTACAGTAACATTTGTTTAAAAGTTCTCCATTTATTTACTGCTGAGTATACTGACCTGACCTGTGTTTTTTTATTAATAATTTATTATTATTACCATTGGATTATTAGATGAATGTAATTATAATCATTTTTAGATAGAGCAAGTGAAAATCTTATCCACCTGAGATATTAGAAATCAAATCCTTAGCGTTTAGCACTGTAGAAGTCTAAAATTTCATTCATAATGGTTTTAAAAATATCTTAAAGTCTTAAATGTATCTGTCAGCCGAGACTGGAACCAGCAACCTTCTTGCTGTGAGGCGACAATGCTAACCACTGAGCCACCATGCCACTATTTTTCAAGATACTAGCATTCAGCTTACAGTGGAATTGAAAAGCTTAACTGTGCTAACAAGGTTAAATATGCAAGTTATTGGACATCAGTGGTCTGTTCTGTAGAAAACTGAATACATTTTTAAAGGGGGCTAAAAATATTGACCTTAATGTTTTTATTTTAAGCTTTCATTCCTGCCAAACTAAAAAAACAAGACTTTCCCATGGAAGCTAATAAATTGTATGAAATACTGTGAAATCCTTGGTCTGCTAATTGGGAAATATTTGAAAAAGGATAAAAATTCCACTGGAGGGCCAATAATTTTTGACTTGAGCTGTAAATGTTGCGATATGAATACAGTTGCACCAGATGACTTGAATGTCCCTTTATTTGGAAAGAATTCATTAGTTTAGATTGAATGGGATGGTTATGTAGGGAATTGAATCGTACGTCAAATATAAGGAACAAAATACAAACGTAGATAAATACAATAACGCAAATATAAAAGTGCAATAAACAGTGCTTCGTGGTTTTCTGGAGAGTCTAACAGTATTTAGATACTGAAATTGAATAATCAAATCAAATAATGTATATTGGTAGCTCAGTGGTTAGCACTGTCGCCTCACAGCAAGAAGGTCGCCAGTTCTTGTTGTTTCTGTGTAGAGTTTGCGAGATTTCCCTTTGTTGGTGTGGGTTTCCCCCACAGTCCAAACACATGCGCTATAGGTGAATTGAATAAGCTGAATTGGCCATAGTGTATGAGTGTGTATAGGTGTTTCCCAATGCTGGGTTGCGGCTGGAAGGGCGTCCACTGCGTAAAACATATGCTGGAATAGTTGGCAGTTCATTTCGCTGTGGTGATAGTGACTAAGCCGAAGGAAAATGAATGAATGAGTTTTCATTCAAGCTGTACAATTTCTTGTGCAGAATGCTTGAAACTGTTGAAATCCTCATTCAGTCGCAGGCCTCAAAACACATGCAGATAATAAACTTTCCCTCTGTTGTGCTGAAACTCTACAGTGACTCTATAAATCTCCTTGAGTTCTGAACTGTGGTGCTGATCAACTAGAATAAATTCGACATTGCAGATCCTGTGACGTGACTATTGTGGACACACACTGCTGAAACGAAACATTGAGCAGCCTTACTCTTTAGCAAGCTGTGTTTTCCTACACATAACGACTGTAGCGCAGCAAACCTCATCAGAATGAGCTGATGCAATAAGCACACACACACACACACATACACACACACACACACACACACACTGTTTATCCTTATCTGTATTTCACAATTTCCACATATTACTAGATATTGCTAAATTGCCTGTTTGTTGATGGTATGAATTTAGGGTACGCATCCACCAGAGGAGAACAGTCAGGGCCTAAACTGTAGTAAAAACATTAATTAGATGAAAATCAAGACAGAATATTAAGTAGAAATGAACTATATTCACGATAGTTAGCTTCCTGATGGTCCCCCTCTGATTTACACTGCACTACGAAGAGAAATCATCTTGTTTTTGAAAAGTTCTGTGAAATCAATCCTCCAGGCCAGTAGTTGGCGCTGTGTCTGTGTCCAGAAACGCTACACTCCTCTACACACATTACAATCCTGTAGTTCACCAGTGTTGTTTCTGGTGGCTTTTCAAGTTTATTTTTCAGTTCAATTTTGCAAACGTGTTGCCTTTTTTACGTTATTGTAGTGTCGAAAGTATCGAGTTCGTTACCAGTTGGTAATAAAATTTCCAATGCTAAATTTCCTGCTAAAATTTGAGCACATACTTAAACCCCGCTGATTGGCCCTTGTGTTCACATGCTCAACAGAATTGACTGTGTCTGGCCGTTACACGGACACTGGAGTAGTTTTTAAAATTTCAGTACCATTTGGTACCGCACTCGATACTTATTACAAGGGTACTTAATTGTAATGAATAGTTCGCCCTAAAATTTTAACTACCCCATAATTTACTTAGGCTCAAGCCGTCCTTAGTGTAAATGACGTTTAGATGAGCACAGTCGGAGTAGTTTTACATTTTATCCCAGCTCTTCGATGCTGTATAATACTGTTGGGTAGTCAAAGTGTATATATATATATTAGGGGTGCCAAAATTAATTGTTTCTTCGATGCACCGGTATGCAAATGCGGACAATACGGTATCAGTTCATTATTAGATAATAACCGTTATTACATACTGACGTCATTTATCTCAGTTGCACTATGTCACGGTAGAATACTATTCGAACGAGGTGAGGGCGAGTAATTAAAATGCTTACATAAGAGCACACAGGTAATGGGTGATCAGCTGGCAGGAGTTGCAGGGAAACAGTTTTTTGATTGTGTTTGTTTGTGGCGTTTGTAAGACAAATAAATAAATTCTATCAGATATAAATGCTTGGATGCATCATAAAACATCACTGCTCCTGTCCAGAGGGTCTCCATATTCACCAAATGATGTCGGAGACCGTTATATGCTTAGACCATTATGTAGACCGTTATATAAAAGCAGACAACTGTGCACAATTCACTGCGGGTGGGTTTTCACTGGCATTGAAGAACAGCAGAACCAGAAGGGCCTAATATCAGTACATGAATAAACTGAAGGTATAGTTCATATATATCTGACTGCTTAACAGACAGAATTGGATTACAAATAATATATTTAATGCACAGTGCGGCGCCGAGATATCGAATTGTATCGAATCGATGACATGATAATCATAACCGAGCCGAACCGTGAGACCAGTATAGGTTTACACCCCTAATATATATGTTTTTCAGTTAACCCACGCTATTTCTTTCTGTTTCTTATTAAGCAAATCAATGCATTTCTGTTACAAAAGTATTTATAATTACTAAATTATAAACTCTTTCTAAATTATAAACATTTCCCAGAGATGGGTTGCAGCTGGAAGGGCATCCGCTGTGTAAAATATGTGCTGGATAAGTTGGTGGTTCATTCCGCTGTGGCGATCCCAGACTAATAAAGGGACTAAGCCGAAAAGAAAATGAATAAACTCAAAACACTTGTTCAACACTTGACTTCTGGAGGTGGTCGAATGCACATTCTTGATAACTTCTTTCTTAATTTCTGACACCACATTTGTCGGGAAACTATTTTTAATAAAACGGCATGCTTATAGTTGACGATCATGAATTATCTTTAAGCTTTTTTAAAGCTCATCCTCAAGCAAAGCAGAGACTACACTCATCACTACACTGTCAAGAAAATCCTGGTTGCCTTAATTTAAGATAAATGAAATTAACTTTATCAGTCCATTGAATTTATATTATGCTGAACTGACTTAAAACAGCTTACCTAACTTATAAAGTTAAGTTTGAACATGATTAACTTCGTTTAATAAGTTACAATGACCTAAAAACATATGCTGTCAGTACTAATTGATCATATAACTTTTTTACAGTGTACAATGGTGACCCTACACATTCCAGCATAACAGAAACCACAGTTTATCCCTACTTTCACTTTCGTCTCCCTCTGCAAAATACACAGTAACACTTAATTTCAACACTTATTTTGCTTAGCATGCTGGGAATTAGAAATCTGTCCAGTTTACATATCTAGAAAGCCAGTTTTGGTTAACTCATTTATATTAAGTTCATCTTAATTCACTCAAATTGATTCTCTTAAGCACAATGAACTTTCATTCATGTTTGAGTAAAAGGAACTCGTTTTATTTAAAGGAACCATCAAAATTAATCGTTTTTCCTTAAAAGGATCGAAATAATCTGGCCGTGGGGTAAGCAAAACAATCGTATCGCTCTGAAATAAGATTTATCTTGCTTGCCTCATTGGCAGATTAGAGAAAACTCGCTTATTTTTGACTCCTTATTTCTGTAAACGAGACGATATTTTTTCATGTCTAGAAAATGCTCCTTGATTTAAGAATTTGTAGATACTTGGACTAGAAACGAGACGCAACTGTAAGTAATAAAGCATTTTTTTTAGCCGTGAGAGTGTTTGAAAACAGCTTCGCCTCAGCAGTCCTTCAGCTCGTTCTCTCAGCGCTCAGAGAGGCTTGAGTTTCAGTGTTTCAGACTCGCGGGACGGCCGGAGGGAGGAGACGCTGTTAAAGAGTGATTTGTAAAAGCTCCGTGTTTCTCCTCGTGAGACTGAAGGCAGATGCGGAGCAGGTCAGAGGTGCGGAGCGTTTTTGGGTTATAGATGTCATGCAGAGGATTTCCAGGCTGTAAAACATCATCTGCTCTCGCAACGGGCCGTTTAAGAGCATGTGCAGCTCATATTTCAGCCTCGGATCGCATGGAATAACACTGTTTCTCAAGCAGGAGGCCTGATCAAGTGGCTTGAGGCACAGTTCATCCAAAAATGAAGATTTACTCACACCCGAGCTGCTCCAAACTAACCTTTGACTATGGAAAGATACTGTGGTTTTCTTTTACATTCTGGTTACTAACATTCCTCTGAATATCTTCTTTTCTGAGAGAAACTCAAACATTCATTCATTCATTTTTCTTCGGCTTATTCCCTGATTTATCAGGGGTCACCACAGCGGAATAAACCGCCATCTATTCCAGCATATGTTTTACACAGCGGATGGTCTTCCAGCTGCAACCCATTACTGGGAAACACCCATACACACTCCCATTCACACTCATACACTACGGCCAATTTTTGTATATCCAGTAGCGCATGTGTTTGGACTGTGAGGGATACTGGTGCACCCAGAGGAAACCCTAACAGGAGGAAAGCATGCAAACTCCACACAGGAATGCCAACTGGCCCAGCCAGGGCTCGAACCAACAACCTTCTTGCAGCGAGGCAATGGTTCTAACCACTGTGCCACCATGACATCATGATGGAAAATGAATTTAGAAATCAGAGGTTTCTGACAGTTTCATTTCAGTAATGTACTTCCAACTGAAATGAAATGTTAAGTAGGGGGGCGGGGCTTTCCTTTTGAGCATCATTCCCTCATAGCAAACTTAACAATATAAGGTCCGTGGTTAGGAATGTTGTGGCTGAAGCGTCAAAGTGACATCATCAGGGAATGAGCTAATCAAAACGCCGAAGCAGATGCTTAGAAAATATTGGCTTGCGTGGATTAATCGTTCAACTAAATAACAATGTGCACTAGCTAAATTTAATGGAAAAATTATCTTAAAGGGCACCTATGGTGAAAAATCTACTTTTCAAACTGTTTGGACAGACATATGTGCACGTATAGTGTATAGACCGTCATATTGGGGTGATATAAGCACACCCAGTGCTTTTTTTTCAATTTAACAACATAAAAAACGGTGGACCAATTGGAGTGTTTTTCAAATCGACCACTAGTTGACGTAGGAGAGTGTTCCCCCCGCCCACCAATATTGATTGACAGGCGCGTCATCATATCCTCAGTTTGTTGATTCACGTCCGCCATTTTCAGCGTGAGTCGAAGCGATATCACTAAAGGAACACGCTAGCTCTATTTTTAGATGCAAGGCTCATTGGGCTCAACACAAGATCAATATTCTCCACATGATCGCTCTAATCGGAATTATTGGTTGTATCTTTAGGTAGGTTTGCAAACATGTGTACTTCTCATTGAGTCTACCTTATACTTCAGCCGTTTGCATTTCTCGCGATCCCAGAAGCTCCCTGTGATCTTAACTAGCATGAGTTTTAGAATTCTAAACATCGGTTTCTATCAGGGTACACTCAAGTCGACGGCTGGGCGCCGCGGACCGCTGCAGAAACCTATGTTTAGAATTCAAAAATGCGTGGCGTGGCGATTCGGGACACTTCATGTTTCTGGTGCGCCACAGAGAGTGTCTGGTGTGCCGTGTCGCGGCTTCGAGCGGCGCATCCGGTGCCTCAGTCAAAGTTAATTCAGTGTGCGTGGTTATTAGTTTCTGTGTACAAGCTCGGCACTTGAAACTAGCACACAGTTGGCTGTAAAACTGTACAAAGACACAAATGATTTTGTACTCTCTGCTTGGTCTGTGTCAGAGTCGTATATGTACGACTGAATGCTGATCCTCTCACTCCTGCTCCATCTCTGTCTGGCTCTGTTGCAAACGCAGAGCGGGTGAGCTCATGGCCCCGCCCCCTTGTTACGTTGGGCGGGAAGCCGAAACTAATTTACATGTGAAGCAACACACCCCTAAATCAGCGAGCTGTGGACACGCCCCCAACATGACACTTTTTAACACTTTATAATAAAACAATCTGAATTGTGTTTTAAACTGAACCTAAACTGGCACACTCAGAACAACCAGAATATTAATATTAAATCAGAAAAAAGAGGTCAACTATGTGACCTTTAAATGAAGCAAAACAACTAGGGATGTAGCAATTTACCTGACTCACGATTCAATACGATTCACGATACAAATGTCACAATACGATTTAGTCATCATTTTTTTACAAAATTATTTAAAATAAGTTAAAGGTGAACAAGAGCTCTTTGTTTTTTTTTTTTTTTTGCTAAATAATATATTTTCTGCCATAACTAAATTGCTATTTTAAAACACAAATAAAAAATAAAAAGAGTAATACAAACTAAAACTGTGCTGGGATTTGACTTTTTTCATGGTGATGAAAATCATTGTACAGATGCATTTTGCTTGGCTTGGACGTTTAATGGCTTGTTATTTTCATGGTCTTCATCTGGCATGCAAATGCTGCTCATGTGTACAGTGATTCAGCTGAAGTGATTTTGTGCAGGCGGCGCTTTCTGCGAGGGGTTAAGGAGTATTTTGACAGTCTCTGAAGGTGTTGCTTTCAGCCGTTTTAATTGGTAGGAAATCCATTTACAATGTGTGCGCTTGTGACATTTTGCTCTACAAGCAGAAAATAACTTTGTGCCCTTCAAGACGCCTGCTTCTCCTTTCACAGGAATAATGTTAATAGCGAGATTAGACTCTCTGAAGTCCACTTGACTAACACGGAGCGGAGCTAACAAAGATTGCTTTAAAACATCCGTGAAACATGCGGTCAAACCAATGGAGGCACTCAGGCGCAGCGGAGGAAGTGACACGTATTGTTTACCTACAGACAAGTGTCACCTTTTGTTATTTCCACATAATTGAACATTTAGTTTTAGAGAGAAGTGAGAGAAGCCATTTAGCTGTCGTTTTGACTGTCTGTTGGCTTTTGAAAGTCACCAAGTCTCCTTTCTTTCATTCTTCATCACCGTTTCTCCTTGTCCATCATTATTGCATATCTGTACACAAATTAGACTCGAAGGTTTTCACTTTGCAAAGCTGACTTTTGACCTTAGTCATGGACAGACCGGGGTTTACTGTAAAAATACCACGGTATTGGCTTCCACTATTCCGCATTATTCTCTGTTATCCTCAGGAGCTGAAACTTAATAGTTCTTGGAGGTTTTTGCTGCATTGCAAATCATCATATGGCTCGTTTCCACTGACTGCTACGGTTCGGTTTGGTATGGGTCACCTTTATCAGGCTTGCGTTTCCACTAACAAGGGTACCCTTTTGGTGGGCGTGGTGTATGACAGAAAGTTTCAGTCGACGTCATTCTTACTCGAGGAAATGTCTACAATAAAGCTGTACAGGTCATTCACATATCATATGAGAAGCACTTCTCACAAAACAGATGCTTCATACACATCAACACTTGTGTAGAAATGTTTATTACTAACTTTTTAATGAACATGAGTTGATTATAACTGCAGATCAATGACAGTGTGAAACAGCCTACTGTAACGTCTGTAATTATATTAAATAACTAAATAAATGAACATATATAAACACAAACAGACCCTTACAGTCTCCGATATGTTCCCAACTACAGAAGAACTACACACAGCAGACATTTCGTCCATATTTAGGTTCAAAAACAACACAAATTGTAGCCTACAGTCAGTGCAAACCTCTCATCTGTGTCTGTAATCTTCAGCAGCACATGTAGCCTCTGTTAGACAGTAATTCCGTCATTCCCGGTTCATATTAGTCCAAAAGATGAAGATAATAAGTTAGTTATACATGGCATTTTGTTCATGTTTGCTGAATAAATAATGTGCTCCTTTTTTTCTGGCTTCTCCTTTGTTTCTTCACGCTTCACTCTCGCGTTTGTCAGTGTCTGACAGAATCGGGTTTCAAAATCACGTCAATAATCAAGCGCAGGTTATTATCATCAGCTCAAGAAGTTTGTTATTTCAGATATAGATGCGCGGCGAGCGCTAGCAAGAAAGCGAAACCGCTCACGCCTCAGACTGGCTCGTAAAAAAACTACGGGGCACATGGTAAATCTGCTCTTCTTCTTGGCTTTGTGGCTGTTCATCCAGACGACGACAAGGTTTGTTTGAGCCCAGATCGACCATGGCTCGTTATTATATGTATAAATAATTCCGCTGTAATCTCTCGCTGTGCGTGTATTTCAAACATGGCGGGTTTTTTGTTTTCATTCTGGCTTGTTGCGTAAGCGAATGACGTATCTCTGTAAACCAATAGCGTTCAGCTGCGCGTGTGGCTCCGCCTTTTGGTACCCTTTCTCATGTTGGGTACCCTTTCGAAAGGGTGCTGAAAAAGTGGTACGGTACGGTTCGGTTTGACAGTGGAAATGGCCATAAAAACGTTCCAAACCGAACCGTACCGTACCACTCAGTGAAAACGGGCCATAGAGGTTAATTTTAGTTGTTTATTGCTAACCAACTTGTTCTAGCATTGCTTTGCCATTTCAGTTCAGGGCTTCATGAGATAAGGTAGAATCCCTAAACTTTTTCTCAATTAAAACATAAATGAATAGTAAATTGAGATCTTAAAAGGGTATAGTTCACTCTGTCATCGTTTAACGACTCTCAGATTGCTCCAGATCCTCCACAAATCTTCTGCTTAAGATATATTGAAGATGTTGCTAAACCTTTAACATTCACATCATATTTTTTGTCATACATTGTAAGTCATTGGGAACTGGAGTATGTGAAATATCTGCTGTTGTTTACAGCAGATTACCACAGAATGTGGCTGAGTGAATTATGAAAGATTGATGCTTTGGGTGAACTATCACTTAGATGGTAAAACAGAGAACAACAGATGTGAACCGAGCAAAATGAAGCAGGCCGTAATAAAACGGAGCCTAGCAGAAGCAAGGCTTTATTTATGCCATCGCTAGTCATGCTGATTAATCTGACGCTGTCTCTGACTAACCTTCTGTAAAATAACATTTTCCCATTTTCCCCCAAAACAACACTAGCTCTATTTGTGTTTCTTCATGTTGATTGGATCATTATTTGTGTTTTTCAGTCTATTCCAGGAGCTGATGGCTTTATGATTGATTCCATCACCTCCTGCCACCGTATTGCTTTCCACATCTGGCTGGTTTGCGATATTAGGAATCGATTTTCGGCTTTTTTGTTTTAGAACAACTCGCGTGGAGGAAAAGTCTCGATCACTAAGTGGGTGTTTATGAGCGTGCGGGGATAGAGTTGTTAACCCGTGTTTATTGGGGACTGTGAACGGGCTTTGCCCTTGAGGTTTTATCTGACACAATAATTATTTTATTATGTAAATGAAGAGCAGGCTATTATTTCATTAGCCGGGCTGAATATTTGCAGCCATAGATTAGTATGCAAATCATCCCCGTTAGTGTCCTTGCTGCCACACTGAATGTTCGCAGTGCGTTTGGCCCATCTGGAGCGGAGCGCTGTGTTATGGGCTCATTAAAGCTTTTGGGCCGTTCGTGCTGCACAGCGAACCGAGAGGTGAGCCAAACAATCACTGGGCTATGAAAGATCTGCAAGGCATTGTCAAAATATTCCAAGAGCCTGGAAGATTCTTTTTAAAAGGTATATCAAGGGAGCAATGCAGAATACATGCAAAAGGATTATTGCTGCAAGTGTGACAACAGTTTAAAAAGAATCTAAAGGGTTTTTGAATAATTTTTATTTAAAAGAAAATTGGCGAGCCAGCCAGGAGTCCAATATCTCTCTGTTTGATCCCTGTATTGGGCAAGGCAGTAGTTTAAGGCCCAATCCCAATTCTACCCCTTAGCCCTTCCCCTTACCCCTACCTCTCATTTTGGGCGTTCCCATGAGGGGTAGGAGTATCCCGATTCTCTTTAGCTTGAAGGCGTAGGGCTAAGGGCAAGGGTAGATACCCCTTCAAACAAAGATTTTTCGGGACCACACTCGAAACCAAGGGGTAAGAAAATTTCCCTGAATACACCAGCCATAGCTACACGTGGAAGTAAGGAGATCCACAAGTTAGTATTTTTTGTCATTATTACTAATTTTTACAACATACAAGCACATGTTTTATTACATCCATAACCGCGTTCTATCGCAATCTATAATCCCTAATAATAACTCCTGTTCAGCAGCTCCACAACATTCTGACACTCAATGACACTCGAATACCCTGTCAGAATAGTCTAGTGGCTGGAAATGGGCTTTTTACAGTGTCTGCTATAACGTTAATGTTGTTTTTGGTGTGTTTGCATGAATGAATATGGCCACTGTGTAAATACACAGTACATTACGATCCTATTGCCACATCAGATCGTTATGATAACATGATATATGCCTTCAGTGATTTCCTGAAGATAAATACCAAAAAATAACACAACTGGAATAACTACAGCAGTCATATGAAGCAAGAGATCGCGATGACATATGATGACGTGTGCAGGTGCAGTAGTGCTGTCCCAATTCTTAGGGTTAAATTTTGAAGCCCTTCCCCTTAACCCTTGTTTTTAAGGGCCATGGGGAAGGGGAAGGGATAGAGGTACAAAAATAGAATTGGGATTGGACCTAAATCTTCAGCTTATAAGGAGATTTTAGTTTCTAATAAAGCAACACTCAAATGAGCATTGGAGAGAAAAAATAAGACTTTTGTAAAAACCAATTTGTTTTGCAAATCATTTAAAAAATAAAGGGAAAAATTACAAAAAAGAATCATTTTTATTCAGAAAATCTGGCAAGCCAACCAGGAGATCAATTATCTTTCCATTGTTCCCTGGATTAGACAAGGCAGATCATTTGAGAAACTGTTTAAAACAGGGGTGTCCAAACTCATTCCTAGAGGGCCAGATTTTATTGCAGGACACCGGCCCTCCAGGACCGAGTTCGTCGGTCTACGGTTTAAAAGGAGATTTTGGTTTCTAATAAGGCAACACTCTGAGGAGCATTGGAAAGTGCCTGAAAACTAAAAGTTTTTCGTAAGAACCAATTCGTTTTGTAAACCATTAAAAAAATTAAGGAAAAAAATGACAAACTGGAATAATTTTTACCCAGAAAATTTGGCGAGCCAGCCAGGAGTTCATTATCTCTCTGGTGTTGCCTGTATTTGACAAGGTGCCACATTTGAGAAATCCTCAACCATCTCCAGTTTAAATGAGATTTTGGTTTCTAATACGGCAACGCTCAGAGGAGCATTGGAGTGTGCCTGAAAAAGAAGACTTCTGTAAGAACTCATGTGTTTTATAAATCATTTAAAAATGAAGGAAAAAATGACAAACAGAAATCTTTTTTTATAAAGAAAGTTTGGCGAGCCAGCCAGGAGTTCGATATCTCTCTGATGTTGCCTGTATTGGACAAGGTGCCACATTTGAGAAATCCTCAACCATCTTCCTTATGTTATGCAGACTTTAAACAGAAGTTGCTGAGACTTATGTACTTCCAACTGAAACTGAAAGTTGATTAGGGGTGGGGCTTTATTTTGTGCATCATTCACTTGAAATGAGATGAAGAATATTGTGGCTTAAGCGTCAAACTGACTTCAACAGAGGAAAATTACGATTTATTTTTTGGTCAGTGGACTAACTTGCATGGATTTATTTGTTCACCTGAAGAACAACAATGTGGACTAGCAAAATAAGCACTGCACATTGTGATTTCACACTGACTTTAAAATGAGATTTCGCTTTCTAGTGAGCTAAAGCCACTCTGAGGAGAATTGGAGAGTGCCTGATAAAAAAAAAGACTTCGATAAGAACTCAAAGAATAAAATGGCAAACTGCTATATTTTTTTTCTGTCATGCACATAATAGGCAGTGGGATTGTGTGGATCTGGACCCCATTGAAATTGTCAGAGCTCTGTCCTCGGGCCAGATTTCATGGCTATTCCGGCCTCTCTCTCTCGTCAGTGCCAGGCTCGTCACAGACAGTTAGATGGTGTGTGGAGGTGTTTGGTTTGTGATGTTCAAGAATATTATGTGTGTGCGAATGTGCGCGTATGTGGGCAGACGCTTGTGTGAGAAATGAGCTCAATTTCCTGTACTGTAGATAAATTAAACACTGCGAGACGATTCAGTGGGTGTCATATTCGGAAGATGTTTCGCTTTGGTTCGGGACTCTCTTTGTTTGGAAAGGCTTTGAAAACCAGACTCAAATAAAAGCCTTTTGGGGAAACATGAAACCGATATCCGGCACTCACTTAAGATGGCCACGCAAAGATTAAATGGAATAAACAGGAAAGAAAATCAGTTCATACTCTGTTTTAGTCAGGGTTTACACAAGGCTTTAGTTTTAGACTAAGACTGATCATCATGGCTGCTCTGTTTTAATATCTATTTAATTTATTTATTTGTGAATGATCATAATTCAGTGATTCTGTGATCATTTTAAATTG
Source organism: Danio aesculapii (assembly GCF_903798145.1). NCBI lineage: Eukaryota > Metazoa > Chordata > Actinopteri > Cypriniformes > Danionidae > Danio > Danio aesculapii. The sequence goes on from NC_079454.1 coordinate 3,240,543, forward strand.
AGAAATTAAATATCTAAACTACAGAGGAAACGAGTGTATTGAGTGCGTATTGGAGGACTATAGTGTTTTAGTTTTTCAGCTTTCAAATATCATGTTTAGCTATGTGTAGGGCCAGACGGAATTTGCGGACGTTTTTTGCTATTTTGGGTGTATCATAACTAAAACCTTAATATGTGAAATAAGAAAGATTACCTTTTTAACTTTTATTTAATGTTTAAAATTGCAAATCCAATTAGATTTACTTTATTTAGTAAACAAAGCAAGTCTCTCATATAATGTCTCTACTAAAAGACAGAAAATATTACTGTACAAACTGCATTGTACACAAATCAGATGAACATTTTTATATTAGTCAATAATATTACTGTAATTAATAAAAAAACTGAATAAATTTAGATTTACACACATTTACTCAAGTAAATAAACAGAATTAATGATGGGCTAAAAATCTGTGGAATTCTGCGGAAAATCTGCGGAATTCTGTGGAAATTCTGCGGGAATTCTGTGGAAAATCTGCGGGAATTCTGTGGAAAATCTGCGGGAATTCTGTGGATAATCTGTGGAATTCTGTGGAAAATCTGCGGAATTCTGTGGATAATCTGCGGAATTCTGTGGAAAATCTGCGGAATTCTGTGGAAAATCTGTGGAAATCTGCGGAATTCTGTGGAAAATCTGCGGAATTCTGCGGAAAATCTGCGGAATTCTGTGGAAAATCTGCGGAATTCTGTGGAAAATCTGTGGAATTCTGTGGAAAATCTGCGGAATTCTGCGGAAAATCTGCGGAATTCTGTGGAAAATCTGCAGAATTCTGTGGAAAATCTGCGGAATTCTGTGGAAAATCTGCGGGAATTCTGTGGAAAATCTGCGGAATTCCGTGGAAAATCTGCGGAATTCTGTGAAAAATCTGTGGAAATCTGCGGAATTCTGTGGAAAATCTGTGGAAAATCTGCCAAATTCTGTGGAAAATCTGCGGAAATCTGCGCGCGCAGAATCCATGTGGGCCTAGCTATGTGTTTATTAATCAATCTTTCTCTGTTATCGTAATTATGAAATTTGCAATCAATTAAGGATGATTGTGGATTGTTTTCCACTCAAATCTTATGTTTCAATCATATCCAATGTTTGTATTTGACCACTCAGATTCAATTATACTTTTGTGATCCTTTTGAATGAAGTTTTTTATGAGTAGAATCCGATGACGTGTTGCAAAATGATCATAATCTACCCAATGGATCTTTCAGTTGGATAATTGTCAGATCTCCATTACAAAACACCGCTAGTGAGAGAAAAATATTAGTCACTAAAAACCACCCAATCCATTTTCAAAAGCTTGCTTATGGCCAATTTCATATAGTTTTAATTTGATCAGTAGCTTGCTGAAATTTCATTTTATGGCGATGTTAGAGAGGCTTGACTCATAATGTAACTTTTATTAGGGCTCTTGGATGCATGTGAAATGTGTCTTTTAATTTTGTGCTTCTCAAATGATATTAGCATGACATGGCACTAAGTCTGTGGATTAGCGGTAAATGACAGCAGTATTATTAGCGGGCTTTTATAATCACTCAGATTAAGTGTTCAGACACACGTCTCTCCTGCCCTCTGCCCGTCTCTTTCCTTCAGTCGTCTTCATTTAAATTACACACTCAATACACTCCTGGAAGTCCTTGTCAGCCGTTTACGACATTTGCATGTGTTTGAAGTGCAAAATGTAGGAAACGTGTGTTTGGCTAGTTCAACACTGATATACAACACACTGGCAGAGAATATTCCTTAAAGGAACACTCTGCTTTTAAAAAGAAAACATTGAATATAGGCTTCGTTTTTAGCTGATCTTCATGTAGGGGTGCAACGATTATAGATTTCAGTTGTACGATTATAGTCTGAGAAATAATCACGGTTTCACGATTATCTAATTATTATTCATTCATTCATTTCAAAACACTACTAGTGAAAACTCCTTATATTTTAGTGTTATTTATCGCTGCTCAGTAACCAATAATACAGCACATAATACAATTTAAAATAAACAATGGTTTTCATTCAAAACTCTTCATATATTACAACTGGTACAAAACGCCGCAGCTGTCACATCACACCCATTCTACAACAACTTCACTGGCTTCCCATATCTTTCAGGATTAATTATAAAATACTTCTTCTCACTTTTAAAGCCATCCACAATCTCGCTCCTCCATACCTTGCTAATCTTGTTCATATCGCCACACCTTCTCCAACACTCAGGTCTTCTTCTTCCATTCACCTCACTGTTCCCTCTGTCTGCCTTGTCACCATGGGGAGCAGGTCCTTAAGCCACTCTGCTCCTCAGCTTTGGAATTCACTTCCTCAAGATCGCCGTAATTTAGACTCTCTTTCACAATTTAAATCCAAACTCAAAACACATCTGTAGCAGCTTATTCACATCTGTAGCAGCTTATTCACGTCTGTAGCAGCTTATTAAAAAACAGCTTATTCTCTTTAACCCGACTGCGTTTTTTACATTTTCTACTGAATTCTATTGACTTTTATTGTGTTTTTGATTGAACTGGTTATTCTAGCTGTCCTGTACGGTGACCTTGAGTGTCATGAATGGCGCCTTTAAATTAAATGCATTATTATTGTTATTATTATTATTATTATAGTCCATTTCTCCCTTTGTGCTTAAAAATAAGTGAATGTTTTTTGACATTTAAACATAAGTAATAATTTTACACTGAAAATTAAATGACAGGTGAATAAATAAATACAAATAAGTATAAATAAAATAGCATTTGTCTAATCTAAATTGAAATTAACTTTTTTATGTGGTCATCACCTATGCTCCAAACTTCAAAAATTTAAGAGTATCATAAAAAATGTAAAAGCACTGTTCAAAAATGAACGAGCATCACTGCAAATTGTATATCAATGGATTAATTGTATTTCGCTCTCATCGGCGCCATTATTTGTAACTTTAGGTGGGTTTGCAAACCTGTGTACTTTTCAATGTGTTTACCTCAAACTTCAGTCGTTTGTATTTCCTGCGATCACAAAAGCTCCCTGTCATCCCAACTATGTGCGCACTAGCGTGAGCACGTTGCGTCGCATCCCTCCATTGGAAATAAGGAACTTGCACGAACTTGCCTTGGTTAATAGCCTCAGTCATAAGTAATCCAGTGTGTGTGGTTATTAGTCTCGGTGTACAAGCTCGGAACTTTAAACTAGCCCACAGTTGGCAAGGCAAGGCAAGGCAAGTTTATTTATATAGCACATTTCATACACAGTGGCAATTCAAAGTGCTTTACATAAACAGGAATAAAAGAAACAATTATAAGAGAAATAAAAACAAACATAAAAATGGTAAGAATAAAAATAAAATAAAAGCTGATAAAATGTGTTATAAAAGAATTAAAAAGAAGAGAAAAACATAGTAGTTCGATCTGTTGGACGTAGCACAGTGCTCATTCAGTAAAGGCACAGCTAAACAGATGTGTTTTCAGTCTTGATTTGAATGTGCCTAATGTTGGAGCACATCTGATCATTTCTGGAAGCTGATTCCAGCAACGAGGGGCGTAGTAGCTGAAAGCCGATTCAGTTGGCATAATTTTGTGTTGAGAAGCCTTTACGATTAATTAACCGTGACTAATCAAAGAGCGGTTAATCCCTATCTCCATGTCTAGTGGGAGCACTTTTAGCTTAGCTTACCTTAGCATAGATCATTAAATCAGATTAGACCGTTAGCATCTCGCTAAAACAAATTTAAAAAAAGAGTTTTAATTATTTTCTAATTAAATCTGGACTATTCTGTAGTGTAAGTCTAAGACAGACTGACTGACATTTAAAGCTGCTATTTTATAGGCTGATATGGTTAGCACTAATACTAAACTATACTAATCTTAAGATGTAACACTGAAATGAAATAAAATGAAATGAAATAAAAGCTGCTGTTAATATTAAATAAAATGTTAGTCTTGTGTCTGGTCTTGGTGGTCTTACCTATTGGGTCAAGTTCATTGGAAATTTGTGCTTCGGACTACATATTTCTGTATACCCAAATTGTACATCAACCTACATTTGATTGCAGTTTGTAGGTGAAATGAACACTAGGGGGCAGTGTGACAGACAACTAGTTCTTTTTCACGCTAATGATATATACAGGGACATATCATCTATGAATATAGGACTATTTTCTTGCAGTTGCTTCCACAACACCAAGTAAACACCACAGAACAACTTAACGCTGAATATGATTAGTATTGAATATGCTAGCATCTTCTACCTATTTCTATATGGATTCTTTTCTGGTTGGTCAGTTTGTTCATAGCTCAGTTTATACAGTGTTGTGGTGCAGAGCACTCTGGTTTGAGTTCGGTGAAGCAAGCTTCCACAAAAGAGATTAAAGTAATGTAAAATCAAGGTAAAACTATTATGGTGGCAGTGTTGTTTTCTCTTACATCTGCTTCTGAAAACACTAATGGTTGGGTTTAGCGACGAGATAAGCTCAGCGCTTCGCTAGTTGATCTAAACGACAAGTGTACAAGAAGCACGGTTATCTGAAATATACCGCAAAACGCACAGTAATTGTCATATTCAGATTCACTAACTTGTAGACAGCACCCTCTAGTGGTTTTGTCATCTGAAACGTGCAACAAAACAACATATGTTAAGTTTTGCATTAATGTAGGATGGGACACATGTTTCCAATGAATTGAAAGATGTCTTGTAAAAATGAATTAGCATCTTGCTACAATAGTTTGAGATTCTTGTAATTTTCGTTTGCGGTGTAGAGTTGTATTGACCACTGATTTGGTGTCGTGTCTTATTTTTAGTGCTAGATGAGTTTGTGTGGCCCTTAGGGGGAGTGCAGATATGTCTTTCTCAATGCGGTTTTAATTAACACCTTCATCCGTCTGGGTTTCTGCTCTCCTCGAGAGGTTGTAAAGGTCGGTGGATGTAAAACACAGAGCGCCTGACCTTTACACAGGTGAGAAAAGCTCACATAATGAATGCACTGCTTTAGAGTCACTAACAGGTTCTGAGTCAGTCGCAGCGTCTGCTCAAACACTTTCTGGACACTATGATGAATGTCGGATGAATGTCCAGGCTGAGGTCAGGCTTGTTTATCAGAGGCTGATGATGGAGATGTTAGTGGCCGGGTGGTGTTTTATTCTCCTTTACCTCACTAGCGGACTTTATTAATGAATTAAATGGCAGTTTAAAGATGATCATTTTCTCTCATGCATTGCAATGTGTCGAGTTTAGTTTTCACATTTTGACCGTGATTCATATTGAATTGATTGATTCGCTGATGATTCCTCATTGTTTTACTAGATAAACAGATGTTCCTTTTAAAAATGACCATTGATTTAAAGCTGCTGTATGTCAGTTTTTGACTCCTCTAAAGTATAAAACACCATACTATGTTTGCAGGTTTTCAGGAAACATGCTAAGTGAACGTTCTTGTTTATCTGAAAAATAATGCTGAAGTCAGATATTCTGCTTTGAGAATGTGCGTTACGTGCTGGAACGTTTGTCTTTGTTTTGGTCATTTAACCCGCCCAGTAGTTCTACGTCGAATAGTTCAGACTGCTGAGGGAATCACTGGTACAACCCTTCCTACTGCCAAAGAACTGTACTTATCCAGAGCGAGCAGAAGGGCTGCCAAAATCACTCTGGACCCCTCACACCCAGCACACTGCCTCTTTGAACTTTTACCTTCTGGTCGACGCTACAGAGCACTGCGCACCAGAACAGCCAGACACAGAAACAGTTTCTTCCCTCAGGCAATCCATCTCATGAACACTTGATGATAATAATTGTGGAACCAACATCACTACTTGCTATACACTTTTATACACATATACACTTATTTAACAACACACTTTACATGCCAATTTGCACATAACAGCTGCACATATAACGTTGTATATAGTAATAAACACGTACATACACTTGTCAATCTGTATATTTGCACTCACTACTTCTATTTTTTTTTTTTTTATATATTTATTATCTGTTTTTTGTCCTGTCTCTGTTATCCTGTGGAACTGTAGAAGCTCTGTCACCAAAACAAATTCCTCGTATCTGTGAACATACCTGGCAAAAAGCTCTTTCTGATTCTGATTTCTGATTCTGATTCTTCTGATTCAATGCCAGTTTAGCCAATTATATTTCAGCACACCGGGTTGCCTTGGTGGAAAACAGCACATTTCATTCATTCAGTCATGATAGGCTCTCAAAGTGTGTGTCCACGACTGAAATGTGACCTCCGGTGGACAGTAGCAGACTCCAAAATGAGACGCAGATTCAGAGTTCCACATGAGATGGTTATTAATTAGCAAGTAATATAAATATTTTGATTGTAAACATTAGGTGAGCAGGTTACATCGTAACCCTCTGTCCTAACTAGGCATGGGCCGATATAAGATTCTGAAGGTATGATAATCTTGCATAAAAATATCACGGATTCGCGGTATTGTGCTCACTGCTCTAAAATATCTTCTCTTTAAATGTCTGGGTAAAAAACTAAAGCTTTTTTCCCTTCTGAACACAGTATATTTTACTTTGAGAAACATTTAAAATCTTTTGCGACAGTAAATGCGTCAGGCTAAATTAATTATTGACTTCTGCCATCTTGATTAGTTTCAAAAAATGATTTTTTTTACATTTTAAAACGGCGTCCTTGGATAGCTTTTCTGCTGGAGATACTGTTGAACACATCTTAGGAAAAAAATCGCACACACCCTAGGAACAGTGTTTTAAAACCTTTTCCATCATCCCATGCCCAGTCCTAACAACACGCTACATGAGATTTGCAGTAATAAGCCATTTAGCTGTTTGCACCAGACGAAACACGACAGAAATGTAAATACAGCCATTCAGAGGCACAGAATAGTGCACTCACTGCACTCCAGTGAAATGGTAAGGTTTATAATCTAGTGAATACATATTAAACCTCTTTAACATTACTAAATGTAGATGCTGAATCACTGATATGTGTTGGTTTGCACTGAGTCTCAGTTCTAGAGTCTCAGTTTCAGAAGATTTATTTTATTTTCCAGCTCTGAGGTGAACTATCTGCTGCTGCTTTCAGTAGTATGGCAATAAATATGATGTAAAATGGCATTCAAACTCACATTATTAGCATTTAACACTGAAACTGAGCTGATCTCTGTCAGTTTTCTGTGTAAAATGTCCCTTCTATCGCATGTCGTTGCTTTTATTTTGATCACCACTTTAATCAGCCTTTAGGCTTGACAGTCAGGCACACTGCTCCTGGTGTCGTCAATCTGGCAACCTGCACTTGCGTGTGTTTTGAAACAGGAGTGCAATATCTAGTTCAGCCACTGGGTGTCAAACGTACGTACCGCACCGTTAATTATTGATTTGAGTCCTCTCTCTGCCCCTTGAATGTTTAGTAAGACCCTCTGCCATAAAGACTTTAATATTACCGATCACGGTTTGCATGTCTTCTCGGATCAGTGTGTGGCTGGAAATACAGCTCATTATAATGCAGATCTCTGTCATTTGCTCATCAGACTGTTATATAGTTCAGATCTCTACTGCTGATTGATACTGACTGCATAATAAAGTAAATACAGTGAGTTTAGGGCAGTATTAGCCTTATTTTACGTTTATTTTGCCAGATAAATAAGCATCACAAATGGAGGGATATTTGTCAGCTGATAGAGCGCACCAGAAGACATGCACAAGAAAATGAAAACACACACACACACACACACACAGAGAGAGAAAGAGCGGTGACAGATCGTCCTGCTGCCTACTCTCATGTCTGTTCTGTGCCTTGACTGCGTCAGCCTCCATCTGAGCCTACAAACACACACACACACACACACACACATGCAGTCTCACACATGCACACGTACAGTATATGAACTCACACATGCACAGTCACACACATACAGAATGTGAACACACTGACACACACTCACACACGCACAACCACACACAGACCATGTTTAAACACACACATATACACATTCACACTGACACATGCAATCACGCACATACAGAATATAAACACACACATAGTATATGAACACACACACACACACACATACACTCACACATGCACACACACACACACACACACACTCTTATACACTCACACATGCACAATCACACACAGTGTATAAATACACACATATATACACAAACATACACTCACACATGCACAATCATACACATACAGTATATAAAGCACATACATACATATACGCACACACATACAGACACACACATATACGTACAAGTACACACAAGCATGCACTTATACACACACACATGCATACACTCACACACATGAACACAAAAGCACATACACACACACACACACATTTATACATGTATGCACACACATACACAAACACACAAACAAATAAACATACACATGCATACACACTTACATGTACAAGTACACACAAGAATACACTTATACACACTCACTAACATACACACAAGCACATACTGTACACCTATACATACACTTGCACACATGAACACAAAAGCACATACATGCACAAACACACACACACAAACACAAAAGCACACATACATCTATACACACACATGTACACACAGACGCATACTGTACACATGTACATACATGCATACTAGCATACATGTACACATACACATACAAGTACAAGGACACACACACAACCACACACACATGCATACATGCAGATTATGAGCAGGGTGTGACACACTGTCCTATATGCTGTGTGTGTGTGTGTGTGTGTGTGTGTGTGTGTGTGTGTGTGTGTGTGTGTGTGTGCGTGTGCGTGTGTGCGTGTGTGCGTGTGTGCGTGTGTGCGCGTGCATTACTGCTGCATTACACTGTGCCAAACCCTTAAACACACACACTCTAACGCACACACACATATACAAACATACACACACATACACAAGTGCAAACACAAGTACACAGACATACACACAGATATTGTATATAGGGACACACACATTCACTCTCTCACACAAACACACACATGGGGATTATGAACAGGGTGTGGCACACTGTCCTGTATGCATTGTGTGTGTACAGGTATGAATCACAGGTGTTTTCTGCCGCTCTGTGTGTGTGTGTGCGTGTGTGTGTGTGTGTGTGTGTGTGTGTGTGTGTCAGATGTTTATAACCTGTGACTGAGTTCTGCTGTAGGTTTCACTCTGTTTGGCCTGCAGCTTTATAAAAGCCCGAGTGATCAGTAATCTCTCTCTGTAAATGAGTAACAATGTCTGCGTCTCAACACACACACACACACACGCACACACACACACACACACACACACACACACACACACACACACACACACACACACACACACACACAGGACATTCAATATCAGTAAAGTAGAGCACTGGCTTCGGGCAGCTGCAGAAAGGGCCTGCTGTTGTGGTGTTTTTTAGAGTAACGCAATGGTAGATGATTATTTATCACTCAATGATCTCTGTTTTACATACAGCCTCCATGTTCATGGATCATAATTATATACAGCCATTTTGTTTGTGTTGTATTGTAAAACAGGTGTGTTACTATTGAGTTATGGTTAATGTTAGAGAAGGCGCAGTACTGCAGGTAGGGATAATGGTGGGTTAATATTAGCGACAGGTTTAGGGATTTTATGATTCACCAATCAGACGATTCCTAAGACACTATAAATACCCTCAGTTCCATATCTTCATTTTGAAGAGCCCCCCCTTCCACCCCTACTCCTCCTCCTTTCCTAGATGGGTGGTACGGTGGCCCAGTGGTTAGCACTGTTGCCTCACAGCAAGAACGTCACTGGTTCAAATCCTCAACAAGCCAGCCGATGTTTCTGTGCAGAGTTTACACGTTCTCCCCATGCTCACATAGGTTTCCCCCAGGTTCCCTGGTTTCCTCCCACCGTCCAAAAACATGCCACTTAAGTTAATTGACTAATAAGTAGGAGGGAGCTCCGGGCTCGAGGATCTTATGAGCTCAAGGCTCTCTCCCGGGACAGCATGCCAAACACTCTTTATTATCAATTATCAGCCAAGTGTGAACTCTTAAAATTACTAAGGCCTTGTTTACACTTATACGGTTTAGAATGTAAACGATCCACATCCACACTAGCGTTTCACCCAGCGTTTCTGAACAACCCTCCGTCTACACTACACCACTGAAAACTCGCATCACGTGACCACACACACACACACACACACACTCTAGCATGCGCTGCAGCATATCTACCCAGATGAGAGCTGCGCTCGTCGGACTATTCATCAAGGATCCACCGCTGGACTATATTTGTAAATGTGAGATTTAATTCATCTTGTTGTCTCTATCTAAGACATATTCCCAGACTTTGGTCTTTTGAATCTATTGCGTATTCTCAGATAACGTGTTTTGGCTGAGCTGAACGATGATAAGTTAATACATTAATGTAACCACGTACACTGATTCTGCATATTTGACTGATCGCTTGCCTTTATGTATAAACTTATTGTGCATTATACTTGTATAATGGCCATTATTGATCACTAAACCTAATACTCAGCAAAAGAGAGGGTGTGTTTCATATTATCAATGAAAATGAAAGGAGGCAGTAATGATATCGGCTCCGTTTTGTTATAAATATACAGTGTTTCCTCTAGGATTTTTTCCAGCTGTGGCGGCAGGCCTTTTTTTACACAGATCTACCAACTACCTGTGGCGTTATTTCAATGACCAAAATCGTGAGCGCAGTATTAGAAGTCGAGATTGCATTTATGTAATAGCCTACGAGCATGCGGATCTTTTTGCTTGTGCGCCGATTTTTTTTCTGCTCGTGCACAAAACTTCTTGCCTCCCCCTCAAATATAAGCCGCTTCAAGAGCCCGCAGATCTTCTTGTGCGCTCCCTCAAATAAACGCTGCTGAGGTGCGATTTACTGCGTTTATGTAACGAGTATGTCTCCAGCATTTATTAGATTTGCTAGGAATATTTATGAATGCCTCCGGTATTAATGCGTCCTGAAGTAAAGTTAAACGGCTATACAACGTGTTTGCTGGCCAGTCAGTCAGTCAGTCAGCACGTAACCTTAAAGGGTTAAACAAATGACCACAGCACTACTACGATTACAGAAAGGTTTGCGCTGTTATAATTCACTTACCTTTTAATGCGTTTTGGTGCGATTATCACCCGCTATTAAAATAATAAAATGTTTTGAATGAGAAGCTGTAATGTAGCCGTGGCAGGATGAATCTTGGTGTGGCGCCCCACCATGGAAGAATGAATGTAGCGGAAACCAGGTATATACATGCAGTGAAGATGACGCTCATATAAATATGCAGCTACACGATGCCTCAACATTTTTAGTGTCTCTTAATTTGCTAATATCAGCATGATAATAGGCCGTTCCTCATATCATGTTTTCATTTTATTGTTAAGCTAGTGAAACAGCGTAGCCAGAGTGATGTGAATGAGGTTATAAAGTAGACTGTTCCCTTTGAAAATTTACCCAACGTGTCCTCGGGAGTTTGTTTTCAGTATCAAACTTGCGAAGTCTGAACTTAAAAGGAGAGGATGCAGGACTGAACTGTGTGTAGGCTACTTAATATTGAGAAAAAGCACCAATCAGATAGGTGAATGTCTGCAGCCACGCCTCTGTTTTCAGATGTCTTCGTTTTCCCCCATCCACACTGACACCGAGCACCAGCATTTTAGAATGAAAACAGCTTCTTCAGCGTCTTCAAAAAGCTCCGTTTTTGGCACTTGAAAACTCCGGTGTAGTGTGGACGGATGGCATAACCGTAGCAAAACTTACGCTTTTTAAAACTAAACTGTATTAGTGTAAACGAGGCCTCAGTGTGTAGTAGGACATATAGATGTCCTATGTAAAGGACTGTCCAAAAACATCACACACTTTTTAAATGAACCTGCATTTTGATAGGTGGCTCTGGTCATATGTAATTTCATGATGACACAAGAAACATGTCACCATCATAATGAACTGTAGGCTCTTAACAAGTAAACATAACTATAAGTTAACATATAACATGGTCATGCAAGTATTTTTAAAGTACAAATACAATGAGTCTACACAATATACAACAGTAAGTGAATAGTATCAGTTATCTAATAGAACCGATATCAAAGACTGTAGAATACACAAGACGTGTCACTCGCATAGTTTTAAAAAGTGTCAGTATGGTGAATACTTCAGAAGAGCAGCGCGATGATCCAGAGGATGATCATGTGTAGAACAGCCATAAATGAGGTTGGTGTCATGATCTCGTTCCTTTCGAGTGCGCACTAGCTCAGGAAACCTGAACAAATGCCGGTTTTGTTTGATTCGAATGTTTAGAAACGAAGCTTGAGACAGATGTTGATTCATTTTATTAGTGATTCCAATTATCTAATGTAATCATAAGCTTGCCAAACAGTTTTGGAGAATTTGATGTTTCCCCATTCAGACAGAATACCCGAGCATACTGCCCGAGAGGCATTTCAAAGATGGCCGCCGAGTGAAATGACTCACCTTAAAGGGACTTGCCGATATTCAATATAAAGTGGTTTCCCAGTGTTTATGTGCTGCCTTTAGAAAAGCTTCTAAATTAAAATCAGATTCCTACTTCAAATTATGGAATATATATATATATATATATATATATATATATATATATATATATATATATATATATATATATATATATATATATATATATATATATATATATATATATATATATATGAGAAAACCCCAAAAACATGAAGCATATTTGGGTGGGGGTAGCATCATCACTTTCTCTGTAGTTTGTTTTAAGTGCATTTTAAGTCCAATGTGTGTCCATCTAATTGAGACTGTGTGCGCTACTAAATCCGTGGCTTGGGTTTGTGTCATTTCTAACTCGGTGTAATATGTGTTGCAGGCGGCTGCACCTTTGATGACGGTCCAGCACAATGCGATTACCAGCAGGACCCGTACGACGACTTCGACTGGACACATGTCAGTGCTCAAGAAGTGCCGTTCCTGCCCTCCGACCTGCCCCAGGGTGAGTCCTACACACCACTTCATCAAACACACCCTACATGGCATGGGGGTTTTTTCTCCAATGTTTGGAATTTTTCAAAACATTTCTAAGCATAATAGTTTTAATAACTCTTTTCTAATAACTGATTTATTTTATCTTTGCCATGATGACAGCACATAATATTTGACTAGATATTCTTCAAGATACTAGTGTTCAGCTTAAAGTGACATTTAAAGGCTTAACTAGGTTAATTAGGGTAAAGTTAGGGTAATTAGGCAAGTCATTGTATAAAGCTACGGTCACACCAGGCTTTGTGTGTGCGAAATTCTGTCTTGTGGCGCTGTGAAAAGGGGCGGGATTAAACAAGATGATTAGACATTATTAAAGTGAGCGATTGCTCCATGTTTTTAATTTCTGTCCAGAGAGGTCTTGTTTTGATCCTCGATTGATCTCACGAAGTCAAGTGATGCGATTTCGCAGGTCAGAGTTCACCAAGCTTGAACTTTGCACCGCAGCGACATGCGAAACTTGACTCATGACCTTGCGTTTCCGGTCTGACGCATTCGCGTGCATATGAATGGAAGTTATGGGAAGCAAAGCCCAGTGTGACCACAGCTTAACAGTGGTTTGATCATGTAGACTATCGGAAAAATATTGCTTAAGAGGGCTAATAATTTTGATCTTACAATGGTTTAAAAACTGCTTTTATTCTAGCCGAAATAAAACAAATAAGACTTAAGAAAAAACTATTATAGACAATACTGTGAAAAAATTCACAGGATGGCAAATAATTTGGATTTTAACAGTACATCAGCATAAAACACAAGGCCCTGTATTCTAATTACAGTCTTAAACTTTTCATTTAGTCTTTTGTGGTTGATTTATCGTAATGACGACTTCATTAATTATTTCATTCATCAATTTTGGCTGCTGTCGTTAAATAAAACTCGACTGTGTGCTTTCATTTTAGACTCAGTCTTAGCTGACTGTTCAATATGGGTATTCTGACGTTGTGTTACATGCTTTCTGCCTATACATCGGAGTGCACGAACGTGTTGAATTAACAAAATAAAAGCATTTGTGAGCTGAGAGAGAAACGTGCACAAGTGAATGTTGAGTTCCTCTGGAATCTTTAAACTCATAAAACCTGAAGTGTGCGAGTTTTTTTAGCCTTAACTCCAAAAGAAACACTGAAAACTCTGGAGAAATTAACAAATTTGAACCATGAGGGGACTGCAGTGGGCCGTAACCATAGTAACGCACCAACAAACTGCATTTGTGTGTGTAATACATGTATGATTATATGATTACCTACTGTCTACCGCAGTGAGCCTTTGGGCTCTATTTAACAATCTAAGTGCAAAGTCTAAAGCGCAGGGCGCAAAAGCATTAAGGGCCTGTCCAGATCCACTTTTGCTATTTTAATGATGGAAAAATACACTCTGTGCCCTGGCTCATGGTCTAACAGGGTTGAGCTTATTCTCTTAATGAGTTCTGGGTGTGTTTTGAACCAATCAGACTCATCTCCCATTCCCTTTAAGAGTCAGTTGCGTCATGGCGCATTTGCTATTTACATGGCGGCGTTTCTTAAGTGTAAAAACTGAACGCTTCACTAGCAAGAAAACAGTTAAACAGAGCATCTGCAGCACGAGGATAAAGAACGAGCCTCCTCCATTCAGCCTCTTTACTTTCACTTTACTTCTACTCTTTACTTTACTCCTTTACTTTGGTAGAGTAAGGAAACAGTAAGGAAACTCACTCCACTGAAGACATCCATTAGCCTACATATTTAATTTAGTTTGTTAAGCACAAAGATTTGTTTCAAGGCTGTTTCTAAATTCAGCTCTAATTTCCAGCAAACAAATAAATGAACAATAATGACGGTGTGGTTATATCCAAACACGCGTCCTGTTCTTATGCCCCAATATAGTGATGCACCCCACAGGTGGACGAATCTGAACTAGTTTTTATTAAAACAAATATAAATCTGCTTATAATGAATAATACTGATAATAATAATAATAATAATGTAAATGTAAATGTAAATAATAACATTATACTAATGCAGATTGTCATGAATAAACTGGAAAAAGCCCTCCGTGATGAAGGCATGAAGGCAGTAGGCTTTTATATTTATGTAGAAAACTATAATTTTTGTAACATTTTAATCCTTTAGTTGTTTTATATGTAAAGATGTTTGTGTATTGCTGTTCATCCTGTGTGTATTAAACAATGTGTAATCGTTTGGACCTGCATAGGCGCATAACTGGCTCTGCGCTAGACTTCAGGGCAGCTTTTAGTTGGCCAGTGTTGCAGTCCATGTCAGTTGTCTTCAGTGTCTATGTCAGTCTTTGTCATCAACAATGTGCCTTAACACACATCTATTTCGGACCAGCATACACATGAGTCCACATAGTGGCACAAATGGATTTGCTATTTAAACAACGTGGCGCAAAACATGAAAATTTGGGTTGCGCTGGTCTAAAAATCGCAACAAATTGCGCCAAACACGTCTTGCACCTTATTGTGCCGGGTGTATGATAGAGCCCCCAGTCTGTGCGAGCTTATATGTTAAACACTGTGGTTTGAAATGTTCATAAGCTCTCAGCAAGTATCCATACCGAACTCTGACAAGAGATTCGAACTTTTAGTTGTTGTTTTATGTTGTCGCATCCCTAACATGACATTGCACAATATACCGGCACCCGCGGCTGGAGGATCTGAAAGCGGTCTGTGGTTGGACGAGCTTTAATCTGCCCTTGGGCTTGTTTAAACAGTCCGGCAGATTTAGGAATGTTTTAATGGGCTGCTAACATTTGAACAAATTTGCAGCGGCGGCTTATCGTGTCAGGGAAAAGCTATTACAGAAGAAGTTGAGAGAAAATAGGCAGGTAACAGAACATTAATCTTCCTTCAACTGCTGTTCCCGCTCTCTGAACACTCTCCGGATGAGATCTGAAAAAAAAAAGGCAGCTCGGCCATTTACATGACAAAACGTGCAAAGTGCCGAAGGGGAGAACGGCTTTGGTCAAAGGACTGTCATACGTGACACAATTAAGCTTTTTAAATGCGCTGAAAGAAGACGGCAGTAGGAGTGGAGAGCGGAGCGTTGCGACCTTCACTTTTCACCTCTCCGACGTTTAATCACTTGTTTTCAGACAGGAAATTCTGCTCGGGGAAATTAAAGCATTTCACTCTCAGCTAAATTCCCTAATTAATAAGATATTAAGTTATTAATCAAGCCAGGAGAACAGAGAAGGTCGTCAGCCCTTGCTTTCAGTCAGGTAGAAGAAGAGGACTTGAATGAGAACACTACGGTCGTCGGCTCTTTATGATAACGGATGGACGTTTCTGATTGACTAACACCTTTGAGCTAATTAATAAACAAGTATGATTATTCAGCATAATTAGCATATTTTTTTGATTTTCATTTGTCGTTTTCAGTGTGTTTGCTTCTGTGTTAGATGCGTTTTTTCAAGTCAACAACGAGTTCCCCCACAGTCCAAACACATGCGCTATAGTTCAATTGGATAAACTAAATTGGCCGTAGTGTACGTGTGTGTGAATGAGTGTGTATGGGTGTTTCCCAGTACTGGGTTGCGGCTGGAAGTGAATATGCTGCGTAAAACATATGCTGGAATAGTTGGCGGTTCATTCCACTGTGTCGACCCGTGATAAATAAGGAATCAAGCCAAAGGAAATTGAATGAATGAGTTGAATCAAGCCAAAGAAGAATTGAAGGGGAGGAGACAACAAATTATCATGAACAGACAAATGTAGGCAAACTGAAGGATACAATGGCAAGGCAAGGGAAGGCAAGTTTAGGCAGAGATTGAAAATCAACTAGAGGTGTGAACCTACACTGGTCTCTTGATTCGGTTACGATTATCATGTCATCGATTTGGTTCAATTCGATATCTAGGTGCATCACGGTGCTTTGACGATACTTTCCATACACTTTTATATATTACTTCACAGATGCTGTTCACCGATGAGTGATGCTGATAAACGGCAGCGGCACGGTGTTGCCAGATTGGGCGGTTTTGGATAACCATTTCCACGGGTATTGGATAGTTTTTGGGCTGGAATCAGTCAGCTACATCTGGCAACACTGCAGCGGTGATCACAGCTGATCCATGATAGACGCAGTGGAGAAAACTCGCACGCTCGTGTCTGTATCCAGAAGTATCATTGGAACAGCCGAGAGTAGAGGAAAAGTCACGCAGCCGGTCAAATGGGCCACAGTGAGAGAGAGAAATGGAGTTTACCTTCATTCTCTTAATCGCAAAGAAATAGGGGCTTCTGCTGTTCAGTGTCATTGAAATATTGTCCAGCAAACACACACGCAATGAAATTGTGTACAGTTTCTGTTTTTAAGTAGTTGGAGCAGTGTAAATATAGTAAGCTACGGCGACATAGCGCATATGAGATAAATGAGGTCAGTACATAATAACCGGTTATGATTATTACTGAACCGATACCGAATTGTCCGCATCTGCATAGCGGTGCACCGAAGAAACAATTAATTTTGACACGCCCTAAATTCAACACAGGCTCATTGGAAGTAGGTGCTTCAGCCTACATTTCTGTCAAGCTAAACAAAACAACAACGTAAAAATACATTGACTGCAGTGAAATAAACACTAGGGGGAAGTGTGACGACAACAACTTTTATTCCTTTTCACATTAATGATATCTACAGGGACAAATTATTGACCAATAAAGGATTATTGTCATGTAGTTCTTTGAAAAACACCAAAAATACATCACAAAACAACTTAACGCTGTCTGTGATTAGTAATAAATATGTTTGCGTCTGCTATCCAACTTCATTTGGACTCTTCTGGTTGGTCAGTTTGCTCATAGCTCACTTTATACAGTGTTGTGCTGCAGAGCGCTAAGGGTTCGAGTCTGGTGAAGGATGCTTCTACAAAAGAGATAAAAGCAATGTAAAATCAAGGTAAAACTATTTGTTCACAGTTTGCACTTTTCTTGTACGTCTGCTTATGAAAAGACTATCGGTTGGGTTTACGAATAGGTTTAGGTTACTGGTTCAATAACTGTACTACACACCAAGCATCACCTTCTGGATGTGCAGAGGAAAATATGTGAATCTGAAACAAACAACAAAATGTACTTTAAGATTGGTAAAAATGTGTACAGCACCCTCTAGTGAATTTGGTATTTGAAACATGCAACAAAATGCACCTAATTAATGTATTGCAGATTTGCAAAATATAGACAGCGTCCTCCGATAGATTTATCATCTGAAACTTGCATCAAAACACACCTTAAATGACATATTTAATGTTTGCGAAATGTGTACAGCGCACCCTAGTGGATTTGTTATGTGAAACATGCAGCAAAACGCACCTAATTAATGTACTGCATATTTGCAAAATACAGACAGCGCCCTTTAATAGATTTATCGTCTGAAACTTACATCAAAACACACCTTAAATGACATTTAATGTTTGCGAAATGTGTCCAGCGCCCTCTAGTGGATTTGTTATGTGAAACATGCAGCAAATCGCATGTATTGCAGATTTGTAAAATATAGACAGCACCCTTTAATAGATTTATCATCTGAAACTTGCACCAAACACACCTTAAATGACATATTTAATGTTTGCATAATGTGTACAGCGCACCCTAGTGGATTTATTATGTGAAACATGCGGCAAAACGTACCCTTATTATTGTATTGCAGATTTGTAAAATATAGACGGCGCCCTCGAATGGATTTATCATCTGAAACTTGCATCAAAACACACCTTATGTGACATTTAATGTTTGCGTAATGTGTACAGCACACCCTAGTGGATTTGTTATGTGAAACATGCGGCAAAACGTACCCTTATTATTGTATTGCAGATTTGTAAAATATAGACGGCACCCTCGAATGGATTTATCATCTGAAACTTGCATCAAAACACACATTAAGTGACATATTTAATGTTTACAAAATGTAGTCAGCGCCCCCTAGTGGATTTGTCATATGAAATGTACAACAGAAACATACTTATTATCATACGTATTTTAAGTTACGCAAAAACGTAGGCTTCGTTTGGTATTTCCAATGAGCCTGGGCTGCAGAAATGAGAACAGCAATGTGGACAAAGACATTAACTCAATGATTTTGTTAATTTCAGTGATAACATAAACTAAGTTTCATGATATCTACAGATGGAAATGAGCACAGAAATTAGAGCTGCATTGTTCTTAATAAAATGTAATGTTTTTTTTTTTGCGTAAAAATTAAGATTCTCTTGTTATTTTAATAAAACATGGCACTAAAATAAGAAATTACACTCTTTTCTTCAATTTAATTGAAAGAAATGCCATGAAAAATAACGTAATGTGTAAGAAATAGGGGCGTACCAATAAATAATGAATTCATAATTAGATAGGTCTCTCGATACTGAACTCTCTCGAGTTATGAGAGAGTTGTGAGAAAAATGTGTAATATTAGTATCATTATTGTTATTATAATGTATCGTTTTAGCTTTGTTTGAGAAATATGTAGACCTACTATTAGTTAATGTTAAACGTTGTATAGACTTGAGTAGTTTTTAAGTTAGTCCTCCGTGCACAAGACAGTGATGATATCAGAATACAACTATTGGTAATTCACAGATTTGAATTATTATCTGATGCTTGCTTTCTGTCATGGACTGCATATAAACAAACATTAGGCATTTGTCATTATCAGATTCTCTCTTGTGCTATTTCAGAAGTAGTGATTTGTTTTTTAATGATTATTTGTGCTAAGGCACCGCTAAATGAACAGTAAAGGCAGATTCTCAGCAAGAGGACTTCACTGTAGTCCGTTCCTGCTCTCGGTGCAGTCTGAGAATGTTTTATAGTGTGACGTAAACCTGCTGGCGTGATGGTTTTCCCCGTAATTGCAAACATTAAGTGACGCGGGCTGCATGGGCCATGTCTCGCTCCTCCAGGGAGTCATTTGGAGGCTGTGGACGACTGACTCATTTTAACAGTAAGTGAACACAGAGCCTGCGGAGAAGAGACATTCTGACTGATGCTGGATATTCACTCACTCACTCACACACACACACCGCGCACACACACACACACACACACTGACTTGTTTCTATATCCTAGTGGGGACTCCCGTAGACGTAATGATGTTTCTACTATCCAAATTGTAGATTCTCTCCCCCCACCCTAACATTACCCCTAAGCCCATCCCTTACAGGGAACCATCTGCGTTTTTACATTTTCAGAGTACTTCAGTCTCATTTATGAGCATGTTTATCAATGAGGACCACCATTTTTGAAGTCAACTTAAGTCCTCATGAGTCTGTGTGCATTCGGTGTTTACGTCCCCACTGGGATATCAAAACAAGAATGCACACACAGAGTCAATGCTAGTGCTGTTTGTCACATCATTCTGCTTTACGGGATGTTCACACTGATGGTATTTTACAGTACCATATAGTCAATCTGATGGTATTACTTTGCAGAGATAAGGATTTAAAGCAACGTACTTAAACTGTTGATGAAGATAGAGAAGAGATGATCTGATGATGACTACTAAAGGAAGTGCAGGCATTAACGAGATCCAAAAAATTAACATATCATCATTTAATAACACTCAAGTGGTTCTAAACATTTCTTCTGTTGAACACAAACTAGATATTCTCTGTTTAGTTACTATACTATGTAAGTCTAGTATAGAAAACACAAAGGAAGTCATTGGCTGTTTTCTCCAGCATTCTTCAGTATATCTTCCTTTGTGTTCAACAGAAACTTAAACAGGCTTGGAAAATAGGGCTGAGTGGTATGAAAACATCTAATGTCTTCTGATAACAATATACACTCACTGGCCACTTTATTAGGTACACCTGTCAAGCTGCTTGTTAACACAAATTTATAATCAGCCAATCACATGGCAGCAACTCAATGCATTTAGGCATGTAGACATGGTCCAGAAGAGCATGTCTGAACGCAAAACACATCCAACCTTGAGACGGATGGGCTACAGCAGCAGAAGACCACAACGGGTGCCGCTCCTGTCAGCTAGAAACAGGAAACTGAGGCTACAATTCACACAGGCTCACCAAACCTGGACAGCAAAAGATTGGAGAAACGTTGCCTGGTCTGATGAGTCTTGATTTCTGCTGCCATTTTCGGATGGTCGGGTCAGAATTTGGCATCAACAACATGAAAGCATGAATCCATCCTGCCTTGTATCAATGGTTCAGGCTGCTGCCAGTAGTGTAACGGTGTGGGGGATATTTTCTTTAGGTGTCTTTAGGCCCAGTAGTACCAATTGAGCATCGTCTCAACACCACAGCCTACCTGAGTATTGCTGCTGACCATGTCCATCCCTTTATGACCACAGTGTACTCATCTTCTGATGGCTACTTCCAGCAGGATAACGCACCATGTCATAAAGCGTGAATCATCTCAGACTGGTTTCTTGAACATGACAATGAGTTCACTGTACTCAAATGGCCTGCACAGTCACCATTTCTCAATCCAATAGAGCACCTTTGGGGTGGTGGAATGGGTGATTCGCATCATGGATGTGCATTTGACAATTCTTAAGCAACTGCGTGATGCTATCATGTCAATATGGAGCAAAATCTCTGAGGAATATTTCCAGTACCTTGTTGAGTATCTATGCCATGAAGGATTGAGACAGTTCTGAAAGCAAAAGGGGGTCCAACCCGGTACTAGTAAGGTGTACCTAATAAATTGGCCTGTGAGTGTACATATCATGATATAGTACAATTTCTGTATATTCAATCAATTAATAGTCATTAGAACGGCAGAAACTAAGCTTTTCTTGAACTCTAATTGATGATCAACAGGTAAAATGACAAGTTGTACCTCTTCCCACCAGGGAAAACCTGCAACAATCAAGATTGCATGATTATATGCTGTCATAGATTTTTTGGTATCAAAAAAATTGATTATAATGGAAGTCAATGAGGCAAAAACAGCCACCAACATAATGAATAAGTAGTCAATTTGCCCAGAGTGTATTGTTGATTTATTTATTTATTTTTTCTAAGCATTTTCCTAAAATATTTGTCAAAATCAGATTTGTCACCAAAAAGCATCCCATTAGCTGAAACTCAGAGAAAGTTGTGGCCATATTAACACTTAAAATCACCCCAGAGTAGATGAAAACATCCCTGACGGCACACAAGGGTTAATTTCCCCCAGAATGATGTGTGCTGTCATAAACACAGGCGTGAGGTTGAGTGGTGCTCATGTGGAGATGGAGCTCTTTATGAAGCAGCTCAGATGTAAAACTGTGAGTCTCCGCCGAGGGCTCTGTGATCCGCCTCATGGATCGGCCTCTGGAGGATTCCTCATAAGCACTGGTTGCGGTGCTGTAAGGCACACACTGTTTTTACACACACCAAACTCTCAGACTGTAAACGCAGATGATAATGCTTGTGTCGATCTCCTGCCTCCAATACTGTGGCCTGTAGCGTAAAGCTGGTGAAATAAACTCTGGGTTGAAGAGTTGGTTTAGAGTTGATAAAAGGAAACAAATACAGCCTGGTTAAGATCAGGTTAAGCGGCTTCACAACACTCAATACATGAATAAACTCTGTGAACTCAGAGACTAATCCAGAGATTGTGATTAACTCTGAAACTCATGCAGCTGAATGTGCAGCAAACAACCAATCACAGACACATTAGTGCAGCAAACAGCCAATCACAACACATGAGTGCAGCAAACAGCCAATCACAACACATGAGTGCAGCAAACAGCCAATCACAGGACATGAGTGCAGCAAACAGCCAATCACAGGACATGAGTGCAGCAAACAGCCAATCACAACACATGAGTGCAGCAAACAGCCAATCACAACACATGAGTGCAGCAAACAGCCAATCACAACACATTAGTGCAGCAAACAGCCAATCACAACACATTAGTGCAGCAAACAGCCAATCACAACACATTAGTGCAGCAAACAGCCAATCACAACACAAACAGCCAATCACAACACATTAGTGCAGCAAACAGCCAGTCACAACACAAACAGCCAATCACAACACATTAGTGCAGCAATCAATCAATCACAGCATGAGTGCAGCAAACAACCAATCACAGACATGAGTGAAGCAATCAGCCAATCACAGCACATTAGTGCAGCAAACAGCCAGTCACAACACAAACAGCCAATCACAACACATTAGTGCAGCAATCAATCAATCACAGCATGAGTGCAGCAAACAACCAATCACAGACATGAGTGAAGCAATCAGCCAATCACAGCACATTAGTGCAGCAAACAGCCAATCACAACACATGAGTGCAGCAAACAGCCAATCGCAACACATGAGTGCAGCAAACAGCCAATCACAACACAAACAGCCAATCACAACACATTAGTGCAGTAAACAGCCTATCACAGTTGCACAAGTACAGCAAACAGCCAATCACAACACATCAGTGCAGCAAACAGCCAATCACAGACACATGAATGCAGCAAACATCCAATCACAACACATTAGTGCAGCAAACAGCCAATCACAGATGCACGAGTGTAGCAAACATCCAATCACAACACATTAGTGCAGCAAACAGCCAATCACAACACATTAGTGCAGCAATCAGCCAATCACAACACATTAGTGCAGCAATCAGCCTATCACAGATGCACAAGTGCAGCAAACAGCCAATCACAGATCCACGAGTGTAGCAAACAGACAATTACAACACATGAGTGCAGCAATCAGCCAATCACAGATCCTCGAGTGTAGCAAACAGCCAATCACAACACATTAGTGCAGCAATCAGCCAATCACAGATCCTCTAGTGTAGCAAACAGCCAGTCACAACACATAAGTGCAGCACACAGCCAATCACTGGCACACGAGTGCAGCAAACAACCAATCACACAAGACCTGAGTGCAGCAAACAGACAAACAGGTGTAGAAAACAGCCAATCACAGACGCACCAGCACCTACAGTAGCCACAGACGGCACATCATCATTTCCCTACAGGTATTGCTTACTAACAAGGTGACAGCGCCAACTACAGGCCTGGTGTACATATTACAGCCTTTCCGACTGCTTTCACAGCTTTTTTATTCTGGATTGTTTTGAACACCTGATCAGATCAACCCATATTCATAAGCCAAACTGCTCAAACCAAACACAAACTTACCTGCTTAAAAACCCACAGCGGCTTCATGCCTCGGGCCTCAGGAGTGTTGAGTTAAGTCTGATGTTGTCCAGCTGGTTTTGGGAATGATGTAAATGTGATTGCAGGGCACAGAAAGCATCACACCCGCAGTTCTCCAGCGCTGGGAGTAACCCTGACATGACAGTATAAATGGTGCTTCACACAGCACTCCCTTATCATCCGCCCGCCTCTGCTTTATTTTACTGTCATGTCCTGCACCGCGCTCCGCTTCACACTCTGAGCAGTTTAACAAACACTTTCTCCGGCAGCGTTTGCCAAAGTTACTGCACTGCAGTCGGGTGACATCTCGGGACAGTAGGTGTCTAGACTGAGAAACTGAGGGCTGTTTCGGCTGCATCTGAAATCACATACTTCTCTACTATATAGTATGCAAGCCAAGTAGTACGTCCAAATTCATAGTATTTGAGAAACAGTACGCAAGAGGTACCCTGGGAGATTTTATAGTGTGCTTCCAATAGATGGTATGCTATCCCATAATGCCATGTGGGAGAATTCATGAATGGGAATGAAGCGATGCGACTGATGTTCATATGATGGATGTAGAATGTCCGAAATCCATTCATGCTCACATCTATACTATATAGAATATAGTACGTACTATTAGGGCTTAATTTGTGCCGGAACTCTCCGACCTAGCACCTCTAAAATCTGATCCAGCATTTTACCGATCCCCCTGCTCAACTGCCCTCCTCCCCCGTTCGCTCTTCACTTTCACTTTCTTCCGCGACTCCCCAACCCTCTTCACTTTCGTCCGGGACACCTCTACATCCTAGGGTAACATCCCGGATCCGTTACCCTGATATTTTCCGGGACCTCGCAATTCACAAATTAAGCACTGCATACTATATATTGAAGAGTAGGCGATTTTGAACACAGCCCAAATTACACTAATACGTTTTAGTTTTAAAACGCATAAGTTTTGCTATGGTTATGCCTTCCGTTCATACGACCGATGGAGTTTTCAAGCCCCAGAAAACACTGAGGAGACTGTTTTGGTTTTAAAACACTGCTCTGTGTCCATGTGGATGGGGGAAAACAGAGACATTTGAAAACGTGTGGCTGCTGAGATTATGGCTGCGTCCGAAACTGCCTACTACTCAGCAGGTAGTGCATTTGAATTTAAACGTACTACTCGGCTATTAGAAAAGTATGTTCTATACAGTATGAATGGTATTCGGACGTACTACATCCGCCATTTTGTCATGGTCACGTGACCTACCTGCGTCAGTTGTGTCGCTTTACTCCCATTCATGATTTTGCTCGCGGGCATCATGGGATAGCGCAGCATGCATGGGATGCGCACTCCAGAATCTCGCCGGAAGTAGTAAGTCAGGTACTTCTCGCATACAGATTTTTCGAATTCTATGAATTTGGACATACTACTCGGCTCACATACTGATTTTAGCGTACTGTATAGTATGGAAGTATGCGGTTTCGGACGCAGACTCAGTTCTTGATTGGGACGTTTAGGTGATTGTGATTGCGTATCCATCCCTTATTCATCAAGCCCATATCACATGACTATAACGCTACCGGAAAATAGCAGATCAGTCTTGACTGTAAACAACAACATGGACACAGAAATGGAAGCTTTGCTTGCATTGTTGTTCGTTTTAGGCACAATTGTGCTGTTAAACTCTACCTTTTTTTAATACAGCAGCTGCCTATTCGCAAGAGGCCGTGGCCTATTGTTCACATGCCAAATGCTGAGAGTAACACATGCCTCCTGTGCGAATGAATGGTCTTTTGATGTGCGTTTTCAATAGTATAGTGTGGACTGAGAGCTTTTCAGCAATGCTTGGTGAGGTTCCAGTAGATCACAACGTCGTTTTAAAACTAAAACATATCAGTGTACCTTAGTGATGTACGCAGTGAGAAGAGAAGCATCCAGACCTTTTTTTTAACTTAACACTTAAAATTAAAACACTGTAGCTATCGAAATAAAACATTTTAAACCAATGACACCATATTTTATACATATCGTAAATAGTTTACATTGAATTGTTTCTTAAACATGTAAACTTGTCGGACAAATAGAACATTCCTTAGTTAAGCAATATGTCTGACTATCGAAAAATATATATAATTACTCTATAATTACATATCCTCTTCTATAAAATTGTTTCAATTGTTTCTTCTATAAAATTGTTTGTTGATATGAGCTCATTTATTAATACATTTCTTAAGCATATGCAGTTGTCTTGATAAATGTTCTTAAGTTCTGCACATATATATAGCTATGCTTCTCTGAACTGATTTATATAGAACTGTTCATGCACAGTATTAAGGCAAGTATATTATAGGTAACTGTAATTAAATGATCTAAAAATGAAAAGCCATCCTTTACTTTACTTTTTGAGTGGGAAAGGAATTTAATTACAGTAACTAGTTACTTTGTAGCTAATTACACCCAGCACTGCTGCTCATTTATGCAGCAACACTTTTTGGGATCTCGAAAATGGACGTTGTTGAAAGCAATATGTTTCACATCTCTGTGTAAACTCCAGAAATGTGATTTAGTGAAGTGTTGAGCTCATCCGTGTTCTGTTTTCAGTCTATAGTGATGAGTGATGATGAGGAGTGAACGAGTGCAGAGTTTCTCACACACACCCACAACTACTGACTGAGATCAGATACAGGAATTCAACACTTCTGCTCATTTTCTGGGGCATTTTAAGAGGAAAAAACTAAGATAAATAGATCTTCTCTTTTAGTATATTGTTTTTATTTAAATGTTCATTCATTCATTCATTCGTCTTAGTCTCTTATTCATCAGGAGTCACCAGAGCGAAGAGCCAACTATTCCAGCATATGTTTTACACAGCGGATGCCCTTCCAGCCACAACCCAGTACTGAGAAACACTCTCACATTTACACACTACGCCAATTTAGCTCATTCAATTCCCCAATAGCGCATGTGTTTGGACTGTCGGGGAAACCGGAGCACCCGGAGTAAACCCACGCCAACACGGGGAGAACATGCAAACTCAGAAAGGACAACTGACCCAGCTGAGGCTCAAACCAGCGACCTTCTTGCTGTGAGACAGTGCTCAACACTGAGCCAATGTGCCACGCATCTAAAAATTCTTCGCATTAACGTTTATTTACGTAAAAAAAGAAGCATTTAGCAGTGAATTTATTGTGTTTTATCTGCAAAAATATAAATTGCAAGTGACTACTTTTTACTGGTGGAAACTATAAAATTGTGTTGTGCAGTTTGTTGAAAAAATGAGTAATTTCAGTTATGCAAACTAGATTAAATGATTATTCCTAACTAAATGCAGCAGCCTAACTGATATTGAATGCTACGTATAAAATAAAAAAGCTTTTGCTTATTACATACACATGGATGCACAGCAGCACACAAGCCTCTTTAAATATGAGAAATTAAAGGATTAAAATGTAAAAGATTGTTGTCTAGATAAATATAGAAAATGCTTCCTCCTCTTCCAGCTCCGCTTTGGTGAATGCTGCTCTGATGTAGATGGTAGCTGCTCCATTAGATCTGTTTCCTCGCTAGAGGTGCATTGTTGTTCTGCTTACAAAGTGTCTGCCGTGTAAAAAGAGAATCTGCCATGGTTTGAGCCAGTGGCGTCGCTAGACCCAATTCACTGGGGCACGTGCCTCAGTAAAAATCTCCAGTGCCCCAGTAAATGCATTGAGATATGATTTACTTCATATGCATGTGTATTTATTAAGAGTGGTAATTTCGAAATAAAGACTTTATTCTCTGTGTGCAACCGAACCAACGCTGGTGAAAGCAATGTGTTTAATCAAAAAGCAAACTGACGCATCTCCGTGTGTGCGCAGAGAACCCGCGCGCCTCGCGCACGCGCTGCTCTCGCACGCGCTGCTCTCGCACGCGCTGCTCTCGCACGCGCTGCTCTCGCACGCGCTGCTCTCGCACGCGCTGCTCTCGCACGCGCTGCTGTTCTGCCGGTGCGAGTCCCGGTAGTTAACATGCGCGCCAAAAAAGCAGGCTACCTGCTTGTTACGCGCCGCTCATGCGTTGTAAAACCGGCGTAACAGCCTTTTTTGTTTTGCAAGTGGACAAAACTAAAGTTTAAACAATATGATGGTGATCTTACTAAGCATGCCTCCTGATAGATTTTTTTGTATGAAGCAAAAAAGGAGGGATGACGAGTCAGGGAGGTAAGGCTTAATAAACATAATTATCTGCCATGTGTCAAGTCTAAAACAACAGATAATCCCATAACACATCTTTTTATTGTATTTTATTGAATTGTCTATAGAATTTCGTTCAAATGAAATTAATTTTTATGCAAAATAATTTCTTAAATGATCTTAGCATCACTCCAGTTGTCTTAATATTGTTTTCCAGTTACATTTAAGATTATTTAGAATAATAATTGTATAATAATAAGAATACTTTTATTTATAATAAATATTTATATAAAAAAATATATATGTAGTGTGTGTGTGTATGTATATGTATATATATATATATATATATATATATATATATATATATATATATATATATATATATATATATATATATATATATATATATATTTATTTATTTATTTTTAGGAGGGGGGGGGGGGTGCCCCAGTAGAGCTTTATGTCTAGCAACGCCCCTGGTTTGAGCACAACTTGGTCTTAAACACAGATGAGACTCTGATTGGTTTAATTCATGGTATATGCCTAAATTGCACAAGGGCAACCATTTTAAATTATGCACTCAGTGTGGCAACTGTTTTTCCATCCTTAAAATAGCAAAAGTGGATTCAGACACGCCCCTGGTGCACATGCGCCGTACACTTTAGATCAGTGGTCCCTACTCTTTTTATCACTGCAGACAGGTCAACGCTTGACAGTTTTACCATGGCCCAGGGGGGGTGCTAGTCGACCATCAACTGTTTTCTCAGAGAATGACAAGCTGACAAAACATTGCTGCAACTCTGATACAACTTTTAATTATGGATAAAAATAAAAAGCACTGCAGTGTTTGTCTGAGATCTTTAGTCTACCGAAATGTGTGTATTCCATACAAAATATAAAGCCGATTGGTCAGGTCTTGTCTGTTTCGTACTCATTTTGCTAGCTTGCGTGTTAAATTTTGGCGCTCCGAGATGTAACCGAGAGAATACGGTCATTTTTCAAAAAATTTAAGATTTTTCAAAGTGAAAGATTGTTCAGATTCAGATATTAAATAAAACAGAAATAATTAATGATTTCTTGTGCGGCCCGGTACCAATTGATCCTTGGATTGCCCGAGGGTTGAGCACCACTCTTTTAGACCATGAGATTAGATCAATAAAGTAGAGCCCCTAGTCTGAGTGTGTTGTTGTAATGCTAACATTTTATAATGCTGCTGCGTTTGAGTGGACAGTTTAGTTTGTATTTACATTAAGTGCACGCCGGATGGCGCACTATGCACTTATACACTCAACTGTGTAGTGCATGAGTTTAGTGTGGTCCCCAATGGAGCATTTTTTTACTAAACAGAAACTCAAACCCATTCCCCGACCGTTTAACAATTGCCAGATTGGTGAAATAAATGACCAAACTACCAAATAGTACCTACTGAAAAAACAGCCTAAACCAGCCTAGGCTGGTTTTAGCTGGTCAACCAGGCTGGTTTTAGAGGGGTTTTGGCCACCTCCAGGCTGGTTTCCAGCCATTTCCAGCGTGGTCTTAGCTGGTCAGGCTGGGAGATGACCAGCTAAAACCAGCTTGACCAGCATTGCCAGGCTGGGAGCCCAGCCAAAACCAGCTATGTCCAGCTTAAACCAGGCTGGTCAAGCTGGTTTTAGCTGGTCATTTTCCAGCCTGACCAGCTAAGAGCAGGCTGGAAATGGCTGGAAACCAGCCTGGAAGTGGCCAAAACCCCTCTAAAACCAGGCTGGTCGACCAGCTAAAACCAGCCAACCAGCCTAGGCTGGTTTAAGCTGGTTTTTTCAGCAGGGGTACCTGCCATGAGTACAACAGCAACATCGGGAGACCTCGTAATTGATTACATGACCCAAAAGAAATAAAGTAATCTTCAACCTTAGCGCCCCTCAATCAGTAGCCCCTCCCCTTTATCAGTAGCCCCTCCCCATGCACTACTTGAGTCAAGCATTGAGTGTGTGAGAGGTTCAACATTACACTTCAACATTTCAACATGGTCAATTTCAGTTGCGTGCTGCTGTGAGTGTGTGAAGATCCTTCAGGAGGACGTGTGCTTCTGTGCAGCTTTCCGCTCTACATGTCCTGGTCAGCGTTTGCCGGACTGAAGGGACGGTTCCTCCTGCTGTATGTGGGTCAGTGAAGGAGAGCGTGGGCGGATCAGTGCGCACGGGTCGCATCAGTGTTGTGGGAAGTGTGACGGCCATCTTGAGTGTCTTCTGTCAGCCATCTTGTAAAGAGCGTCAGTGTTACTCGGAAGATCCGCTCATGATGCTCTCATACACTCTTATTCAGAGAGAAACACTGCTGCGCTTCTCTGCGTGGCTTTCTAGTCAGGGAGATTCTGGTCATGTTCATATGGTCTGCTGTGGAGAGCAAATAAAACAGTCCACATGAAAAAAAAAAACATATTAACTTGTAGTAAATACACTAGTGAAGTGTGTTATGCTGTGTATGATGTGTAAGGAAAGTTGTAGTATTTATTAGTAGTGAACTTTAATAAATACTGTAGTATACTTTAGTTTGTACTACAGTATGCTATGGTGTATTGTAGTATTATATACCTTATGATTGTAGAAAGCTACAGTATCGAGTGATTTGTTTATATTACTGTGTTGTGTTACCATAGCGACTGTAGAATCAACACAACAGGTTAATTCAAGTACTTCGGAGTGGTTCAAAAACACTACAGTATTTACTATAACCAAAGAGAACACTCAATAGAACGTTCCATTGCAACAGCAGCGCCCAGCGATTCCACCATTCTGGAGTGAAAGTGATCGGCCGTCCATTGGATCTTACTGTTGTTGCGATGGCAAGCAGCTGCTTTGTGTTTTATTCATTCATTTAAAAAGCGCATCGAAGCTGAAATACAACCTGAAAGACGACAATGCAACACTTACCATCATAGACTGGTGATTATCAGCACTTTTAATAGTTTATTTTACAGACTTAATGTTTATTAGCCATACTTGTTTTCTTGAAACTGTCACTTTTAGGTGAAATTACTTTAAATTACTTTAATTGAATATTTTACGCACTGGCGTAATACATATTAATACTGACACGTTAGCATGACTTTCAAAGTAGGATGTTGATAGCAGATTAACAATACTTTTTGTTGGAGTATTAAATTATACACAAAATTGTACACAGTATTTTTCCAGTGTTGTCTATTGAAAAAGACCAATAACGTTTTTATTTATAAAGCTACTTTCTCCAAATTTATTAATATTTTTTATTTTTATTCATGATTTTTAATGCTGTCATTAGAAATCATGGAGGCCATACAAACTACCAGATAATGTCATTTTTGTTGCGTATACTCATTTTTGCTTCATCCTAATTTGACTAAAATAAAAAAAATATATATATATATAGTAATTAATATATGTTGTTAACTTTACTTTTATGTTATATATGAAACAGATATTTTCGATATCAGATGGCTTAAACTTAGTCTTGTCAATATTTTGGAAATGGTCTGTTTTCATTAGGATATTGCTTTAAAATGTTACTTTTCAAAGGGGACGTACTCATTTGAACTCATATTTAACTCAATATTTTAATTCATTCTGTCTAGTGTTAGTTATCCGTGCTGTTTTCCTATTGGAATTTTCACTCTACAATGGCTGCCGCGTTACACTAGCGGCATCTAGTGGCTGTTTCACAAATAGCAACAGAGTGTCGCCTCTTGGTGATTCTGTTCTTTGCTATAACAGAGGTGGCTAAACTTTTTCTTATCATGGGCCAAAAACCAAACTTGATTAAGGCTAGTGGGCCAAAGGTAAATATAGTTGCCATGTATGCCAATATAGTTGCTAATTTCCTAATTTATTGACTAATTTTAAAAAATAAATAGAAAGCTTTTATTTACAGTTGAAATCAGAATTATTAGCCCTCCTTTAAATTATTTCTTCTTTTTTAAATATTTCCCAAATGATGTTTAACAGAGCAAGGAAATTTTCACAGTATGTCTGATAATATGTTTTCTTCTGGAGAAAGTCAATTTGGCATGTAAAGTGTGTTGTTAAATACATGTATATGTGTATAAATAGTGTATAGCAAGTAGTGATGTTGGTTCCACAATTATTATATAAATGAAATGAATAAACTTAAAATGTTCACACGTCTGTTTACTTCTGAATTCCTCATCTGGTGTGAACAAAGTCTGACTGTTTGTTTTAGGCAATGTGTGTTTTAATTTCAGTTGTTGAAGTAAATAATCATAGATAGCGTGTGTTTCCTTCAATTATTTTTAAGTAAGACACCCTTCATTCAAAAATCTCTCACTGGTAATATGTGAGCATATTTACTGTACAAAACACGTCTGTGAACTATGAGGGCAAAAACGTAAAATAAATAAATAAAATAACCGTTCATTAAGTGTAATCAAGTTATAATGGTCAATTAGTCGAGATTTTGATTTCAGGTCAAATCGCCCAACTCTACACTGTAAAGAATAAATCCGTAAAATTTACGGTAAAAAAACGGCAGCTGTGGTTGCCAGTACCGTTAAAAATACGGTACAAACCGTAAAAGTAATGTCCCATTTTTACAGTAAACTACCGTATTTCATTAATTTATAGATGTAAGATGTCTGTATTTTGAATTACCAACATCTACAAATCTTTTGTTTCACAGTTAGACACGTTAGCACACCCATATACAGGTGGTGATGAGGAAGTTACATAATGAACCAAAGCTTATCACTAACAACACAAGCAGAAAAGTGTATCAGTGTATAGAAGCTGCCCAGTGTCATTCACACAGCTACTAAACACCAGTATAGTAACACTGATAACGTTAAAGTCCTGAAATAAACACTGTTTATCAACATTAGATGTAATATAAATCTCTAATGTACAGAACTGATGGAGAAACAACTAAAAAGATCCTCAGTAATGTCAATAAAAAGCATGCAAAGTGATGTGCTGTGCAGGGAATTCTGGGAAAGTCCATTTACGGTTATTCGCAGTATACTGTATATTAGGGATATTGTTAACCAGGTTACGGATTTTTACTGTAGCATTTTTACAGGTTTTTACCATTGAAATCACGGCCATTTTTTACAGTGCACTTGTTATTAACGCAAACTTTATTTCTGATAAGGAGGGTTTCCGTCTATTGTGTGACGGTTGAGCGTCTCGTCTCTCACGGCAGAGATCTGAATGTCAATGCCCACATTTTACATCACTGCCAAAAAGCAGCAGCCCGTTCCACTGATTCCCATTTCAGGAGCAATCAAAGAGAGCTCAGATGTGTTTGACAGGTCTGTTTTCCCTCTGAACGCTGACAGATAGCAGATCAGCTTATATTTGCAGACCGCTGCTCAGCCGCTGGAAAATACACCTTCGCTAATCAACTAGCCGGACCGCGGGAGCTTACTGTAGAGTTCTGGAAATGGAGAAGTGAAGTGTAATGATTTCTTACGGCTGATTGTTCATGTGTGTTCTTTCTGCTCTGGTGTATGTATGTGTGTGTGTGTGTGTGTGTGTGTGTGTGCGCGTGTGTGTGCGCGTGCGTGTTTGTGTGTTTTATGTCTGATCTGTGTGTGTTGTGTCCGCTCTGGGTGTGTCTGTGTTTACGTGTGTGTGTGTGTCTGTGTTTGCGCGTGTGTGTGTGTGTGTGTGTGTGTGTGCGTGTGTGTGTGTGTGTGTGTGTGTGTGTGTGTGTGTGTGTGTGTGTGTTTGTGTGTTTGGCAGTGCTGGCGCTCTGCATTCTCCAGCTCTGTGTAAGGAGAACATGCTTTTCTTCTTTCTGCTCAGTCATGCTCTGATTGCGGTGAGGAGTGACGAACACACACACACACACACACACACACACAGAACAGGCTAATGTGGATTCATTTGCTCACACTCACACTCCTACACCCGCTGGAACGAGATGCCCTGCTCTGGTTTACATCAGATCATCAATAGGAGATGACTGGATCTTCCTTCATGCTTACTCACTTCAGTCTTTCACAAGCTCTCGTTTACTGGATTCCAGCATTACAGTACACTAGCTCAACTAATACTCCAACCTCATTACAATAGTAGGATTAATCTTGGAGCTCCACTCATAAATGGATGGAATATTTATCCATCCTTCCATCCATCCAGATTGGCAGACAGACAGACAGACAGACAAATGTAATAGATGTAAAATGTAATAGATGTAGTGAAGTTTTTTCCCTCTCCGCTGTCTCCCTTGGCTTGCATGGTTCGGGATCTGTAGAGTTGCGCATCGTTGGATTTGCTCTTCAGTATTTGGACTCTCAGTAGTGATTATTAAACCACACTGAACTGAGCTAAACTGAACTTAAACACTACAAACTGAACTATACTGTTCCAATTTACTATGACCTTTTATGTGAAGCTGCTTTGACACAATTGTAAAAGCGCTATACAAATAAAGGGGAATTATATAAAATAAAGAAATATAACTATCCATCCATTCATCCATCTAGACAGTAATAACAATCTGGTGTAACCGACAGACAGACATAACACACAGACTTAATAAGTGTAAACTAAAGAAGTAGGACCATCCATCCATTCATCCAGACAGATAACAGACAGACGGACAGACAGACGGACAGACTTAACAGATGTAAAATAAAGTGATACAGACAGACAGACAGACAGACAGATGATACAGACAGATGTAACACAAACCGATGTGACAGACAGACAGATGTAACACAAACCGATGTGACAGACAGACAGACAGACAGATGATACAGACAGATGTAACACAAACCGATGTGACAGACAGACAGATGTAACACAAACCGATGTGACAGACAGACAGACAGACAGATGATACAGACAGATGTAACACAAACCGATGTGACAGACAGACAGACAGACAGACAGACAGACAGACAGACAGACAGACAGACAGATAGACAGATGATACAGAAAGATGTAACACAAACCGATGTGACAGACAGACAGACAGATGATACAGACAGATGTAACACAAACCGATGTGACAGACAGACAGACAGACAGACAGATGATACAGACAGATGTAACACAAACCGATGTAACAGACAGACAGACAGATGTAACACAAACCGATGTGACAGACAGACAGACAGACAGACAGACAGACAGACAGACAGATGATACAGACAGATGTAACACAAACCGATGTAACAGACAGACAGACAGATGTAACACAAACCGATGTGACAGACAGACAGACAGACAGACAGACAGATGATACAGACAGATGTAACACAAACCGATGTGACAGACAGACAGACAGATGATACAGACAGATGTGACAGACAGACAGACAGACAGATGATACAGACAGATGTAACACAAACCGATGTGACAGACAGACAGACAGATGATACAGACAGACAGATGATACAGACAGATGTAACACAAACCGATGTGACAGACAGACAGACAGACAGATGATACAGACAGATGTAACACAAACCGATGTGACAGACAGACAGACAGATGATACAGACAGACAGATGATACAGACAGATGTAACACAAACCGATGTGACAGACAGACAGACAGATGATACAGACAGATGATACAGACAGATGTAACACAAACCGATGTGACAGACAGACAGACAGATGATACAGACAGACAGATGATACAGACAGATGTAACACAAACCGATGTGACAGACAGACAGACAGACAGATGATACAGACAGATGTAACACAAACCGATGTGACAGACAGACAGACAGATGATACAGACAGACAGATGATACAGACAGATGTAACACAAACCGATGTGACAGACAGACAGACAGATGATACAGACAGATGATACAGACAGATGTAACACAAACCGATGTGACAGACAGACAGACAGATGATACAGACAGATGTAACACAAACCGATGTGACAGACAGACAGATGTAACACAAACCGATGTGACAGACAGACAGATGATACAGACAGATGTAACACAAACCGATGTGACAGACAGACAGACAGACAGACAGACAGACAGACAGATAGACAGATGATACAGAAAGATGTAACACAAACCGATGTGACAGACAGACAGACAGATGATACAGACAGATGTAACACAAACCGATGTGACAGACAGACAGACAGACAGACAGACAGATGATACAGACAGATGTAACACAAACCGATGTAACAGACAGACAGACAGATGTAACACAAACCGATGTGACAGACAGACAGACAGACAGACAGACAGACAGACAGACAGATGATACAGACAGATGTAACACAAACCGATGTAACAGACAGACAGACAGATGTAACACAAACCGATGTGACAGACAGACAGACAGACAGACAGACAGATGATACAGACAGATGTAACACAAACCGATGTGACAGACAGACAGATGATACAGACA
This sequence comes from Danio aesculapii, assembly GCF_903798145.1. Lineage (NCBI taxonomy): Eukaryota > Metazoa > Chordata > Actinopteri > Cypriniformes > Danionidae > Danio > Danio aesculapii. The sequence goes on from NC_079454.1 coordinate 3,277,216, forward strand.
GATGTAACACAAACCGATGTGACAGACAGACAGACAGATGATACAGACAGATGTGACAGACAGACAGACAGACAGACAGACAGATGATACAGACAGATGTAACACAAACCGATGTGACAGACAGACAGACAGATGATACAGACAGACAGATGATACAGACAGATGTAACACAAACCGATGTGACAGACAGACAGACAGACAGACAGATGATACAGACAGATGTAACACAAACCGATGTGACAGACAGACAGACAGATGATACAGACAGACAGATGATACAGACAGATGTAACACAAACCGATGTGACAGACAGACAGACAGATGATACAGACAGATGATACAGACAGATGTAACACAAACCGATGTGACAGACAGACAGACAGATGATACAGACAGATGTAACACAAACCGATGTGACAGACAGACAGACAGATGATACAGACAGATGTAACACAAACCGATGTGACAGACAGACAGACAGATGATACAGACAGATGTGACAGACAGACAGACAGACAGATGATACAGACAGATGTAACACAAACCGATGTGACAGACAGACAGACAGACAGACAGACAGACAGATGATACAGACAGATGTAACACAAACCGATGTGACAGACAGACAGACAGACAGACAGACAGACAGACAGACAGATGATACAGACAGATGTAACACAAACCGATGTAACAGACAGACAGACAGATGTAACACAAACCGATGTGACAGACAGACAGACAGACAGACAGACAGACAGACAGACAGACAGATGATACAGACAGATGTAACACAAACCGATGTGACAGACAGACAGACAGACAGACAGACAGACAGACAGATGATACAGACAGATGTAACACAAACCGATGTGACAGACAGACAGATGATACAGACAGATGTAACACAAACCGATGTGACAGACAGACAGACAGATGATACAGACAGATGATACAGACAGATGTGACAGACAGACAGATGATACAGACAGATGTAACACAAACCGATGTGACAGACAGACAGACAGATGATACAGACAGACAGATGATACAGACAGATGTAACACAAACCGATGTGACAGACAGACAGACAGACAGATGATACAGACAGATGTAACACAAACCGATGTGACAGACAGACAGACAGATGATACAGACAGACAGATGATACAGACAGATGTAACACAAACCGATGTGACAGACAGACAGACAGATGATACAGACAGATGATACAGACAGATGTAACACAAACCGATGTGACAGACAGACAGACAGATGATACAGACAGATGTAACACAAACCGATGTGACAGACAGACAGACAGATGTAACACAAACCGATGTGACAGACAGACAGACAGATGATACAGACAGATGTGACAGACAGACAGACAGATGATACAGACAGATGTAACACAAACCGATGTGACAGACAGACAGACAGACAGACAGATGATACAGACAGATGTAACACAAACCGATGTAACAGACAGACAGACAGATAGACAGATGTAACAGACAGATATAACATAGACATACAGACACGTGTTACAGACAGAAATGACAGACAGACGTAACACAGACAGACCTAACAAAGACAGAAGTAACGGACAGATGTTACAGACAGACAGACTTAACAGATGTAAAATAAGGTAATATGACTATCCAGACTGACAGACGTAACAAACATAACATAGACATACAGACAAGTGTTACAGACAGAAGTGACAGACAGACATATCTAACAAAGACAGAAGTAACAGACAGATATTACAGACAGATGTTACAGACAGACAGACAGATGTAACACAAACCGATGTAACAGACAGACATAACATAGACATACAGACAAGTGTTACAGACAGGCGTAACACAGACAGACAGACCTAACAAGGAGAGAAGTAACAGACAGATGTTACAGACAGACAGACTTAACAGATGTAAAATAAGGTTATATGACCAGACAGACAGACGGAACACAAACCGATGTAACAGAAAGACATAACATAGACATACGGACAAGTGTTACAGACAGAAGTGACAGACAGACAGATCTAACAAAGACAGAAGTAACAGACAGACAGACATAACATAGACATACAGACAAGTGTTACAGACAGAAGTGACAGACAGACAGATCTAACAAAAACAGAAGTAACAGACAGACAGACATAACATAGACATACAGACAAGTGTTACAGACAGAAGTGACAGACAGACAGACGGAACACAAACCGATGTAACAGACAGACATAACATAGACATACAGACAAGTGTTACAGACAGAAGTGACAGACAGACAGATCTAACAAAGACAGAAGTAACAGACAGAGGTAACAGACAGACATATATAACAGATGTAAAATAAAGTAATACAGGCAGACAGATATAAGAAAGAGACATGACAGACAGATGCAAAAGAAGAAAAATAAAGATATGACTAAAAGAGATATATTGTAGTTTTCATTAGCTAATGCTAGATTATATTTATTTCTATCATTTATTATTTGTTTCATGTTTTTCTTCAGGTTTTGTACGTTTAAACTTTTATTTATTCATGCATTGATTGTTTATTAATATAGAACTAAATATAATATAAATTATTTTATTAATATAAAACAACAATAATAAATGATTTAGTATGCTATTTAAATGGATTATCATGTCGCATACGACTTTATTTATCTGTTCTTACTTTAGTTTATATTTCTATCTATTTAAACACACAGACGTACAGGTTTGTTTTGTACAGATCCTCAATGCTCACAGTATTGTAAAGTAACAGTGGCTATTAACAGGTCTTTTTGTTGTGGTTGTTGCTGCTGCACCTTTAAGAATATGTGAAATGAGCAACAGATCAAACTGAAATGAGGGTCTTCTGTTGTTATGTGCTGGTGTGTGCTGGTGTGTGTGTGTGTGTGTTTTTGTGTGTGTGTGTGTGTGTGTGTGTTTGTGTCTGTGTGTGTGTGCGTGTGTGTGTGTGTGCGTGTGTGTGTTTGCACGAGCTTTGCTGAATTAGTTTTTTTCTTCTTCAGAGAAATAATTTGTTTTTTCTTTTTTGTTGTAGTAAATGCTCTTTTTTGCTGTTTCCAGCTTTCTTAAGCCGCTGGCCTATTTTCCGCTATGTGTGAAGCAGCTCTGTAAATTGCTGTCTTTTAAAGCTCACAAGCTGAAGCATTCTTCAAAAACCCCATGAAATTGGAGTTTTGTGGCTTTTAGTCCACCTCCATTAGCTTAGCGCTCATCTGTGTGCTAGTGTACTTTTAGCACATACTGTACGCGCACTACTGAAGCGTTCTTTACAGCGTTAAGAAAAATCCATGACATCATCTAACACTTGTGTGAGCGTATGCAAATTCTCATCCAATCAGACGCTTTCTTATGTGGTGACCCTGTTGTGACCTTTACAATAGGCCCGGTTTTACAACTCGCAAATTATTCTTTACGCATGTATTTATTATTATTATTATTATTATTATTATTATTATTATTATTATTATTATTATTATTAATTTATACCTTTTTCATTATTATTTTTTATTTACATTTTTGTTGCTAGGTTGGCATGAGAGAGGTTGGATTGTTGTTCAGGTCAAATTTAAAAAGCTTTAAAGTATGTGACTGTTGAAGGCTTGATTCTGATTGGCTGATGAGCATTCTCATTCATAAATTACCACCTCAGGTCTGCAATATGTTCTAATCTCAAAATAATCTGCAATGGGCTAATCTAAATAAACTTATTTCAAAGTGAAAACCAGATTATTTCGCTCACCATGTTGGCAGATTATTTTGCTTCTTTTAAAGGGGGCCTATTATGCCCCCTTTTTAAGATGTAAAAAGCATCTCTGATGTCCCCAGAGTGTGTGTGTGACGTTTAAGTTCAAAATACCACACAGATAATGTTTTCTAACTCTCTGAAACGGACCCTTTTAGGCTTTTATCCTAATTGTGTCATTTTGATGACTGTCGCTTTAAATTCAAATGAAATTGTGCTTTTTTTTAGAAAAGGGGCGGAGCTACAAACGCCTGTGTGCCAGCATAGTGGCAGATTCAAAACTCTAAAAGTGGACAGCTGCTTCTTACTCAGGGCTGTTTATACTAATGAGGAAGAGATGGTCACTAGTGGGCGGGGCTTTCCCCCTCTGATGACACGTACAAAGGGAGAATGTCAATCAAAGTGTTTCTGCAGTCTGATTATAACAAATGCAATTAATCAATGTTTCCCATTAGAAGCTGGATATATTCCCTCACTGCTAACACACAACTGGGTTTAAAACCCTTATAAGAGTGATTATTTTGCATAATAGGTCCTCTTTAAGGAAAAACTCACATAATTTTGACTCATAACTTTGACAAAATATTTCTTGTTAGAAAAATGCTTCTTGATTTAGGAATTGGTGTATATTTAGACTAGAAACAAGACAACAATGTAAGTAAGAAAAGCATTTTTGCAGTGTTCATTATAGCGATATATTGAAATATTGCATACCAGCGTGTCTACTTTCAGTAGGATGCTCCCTATGTAGACAGCGAGTCAGCTCAGTGTAGTCATCGTGAGCGCTGTGGTCAGTTTGACTGAGGTCGGTTAAGCTCAGTTAAACTGCTGTAATTAGTGGTGTAGTGGTTGAGTATCTGTCCAGCTCTGGTCTGCATAATGACACACAAACCACAGCTCTGAACTCGCTGAAACCATCTCAAATACCAGCTCGGTGTGGACGCCGTCATCATGTTCACTCTGACAGTCGTCCAGACGCTCTCGTCTAATACGCCGAGTCTTCTGCTGTCTCTCCTGCTCATCTTCTGCTTGATTTTAGTTTTTTTTTCGGCTGGAGTGATTAACGAGCACTTCACACAAACCTCCTCCAAATTCTCCAGCACATGTTGGTAAGAAAGCACTTACATAAATCAAAGATCACTCATGAAGCCGCTTCATTTTCTGCCAGCAACTCTTGGCTGAGCGGCGCTGCCATCTGGATGATGCGGCGCTCCGTTCACATGACCGACCTTTGACCTTTAGAGCTGGCGAAGACGCGCTGAGAAACGTGTGTTTACCCGACGGCCGTTTACGCACACACATACACACATGCGCACACGTACAGTACATGCACACGTACAGGTGCATAAACTTACACGTATACTCTTACACACACACATGCACAAACACACACACACATGCACAAACACACGTACACATAAACACACTTAAGAAAACAGAATCTATTAAAAAAAGAAAAGCTGAAATATCACATGGTCCTCCGTGTTCAGACCCTTTGCTCAGTATTTAGAAGCCCCCTTTTGATCTAATGCAGTCATTAGTCTTTTTGGGAAACATGCAACAAGTTTTTCACACCTGGATTTGGGGATTCTAAGCCATTCCTCCTTACAGATCCTCTCCAGCTCTGTCAGGTTGGATGGTAAACGTTGGTGGACAGCCATTTTTAGGTCTTTCCAGAGATGCTCAATTAGGTTTATGTCAGGGCTCTGGCTGGGCCTTTCAAGAACTGTCATGGAGTTGTTGTGAAGCCACTCACTGTCATTTTAGCTGTGTGCTTAGGGTCATTGTCTTGTTGGAATTGTCTCTTCGGCCCAATCTGAGGTTCTGAGCACTCAAAGGTTTTCGTCGAGGTATCCCTGTACTTAGCAGCGTTCATCTTCCCTTTGATTGCTACCAGTCGTCCTGTCCCTGCAGCTGATAAACACCCCACAGCATGATGCTGCCACCACCATGCTTCACTGTTGGGCCTGTATTGGACAGGTGAGGAGCAGTGCCTAGTTTTCTCCACACATACCGTTTAGAAGTAAGGCCAACAAGTTCTGTCTTGGTGTCATCAGATCAAGAGAATCTTATTTCTTACAATCTTGGAGTCCTTCAGGTGTTTTTTTAGCAAACTCCATGTGGGCTATCATGTGTTGGCCACTCTGTCATAAAACCCGACTGGTTGAAGGCTGCAGTAATGGCGGACTTTCTACAACTTTCTCCCATCTCCTGCATCTCTAGAGCTTAGCCACAGTGATCTTTGGGTTCTTCTTTACCTCTCTCACCAAGGCTCTTCTCCCCTGATAGCTCAGTTTGATCAGACAGCCAGCTGTAGAAAAGCGTCTGGTCATCCCAAATGTCTTCCATTTAAGGATTATGGAGGCCACTGTGCTCTTAGGAACCTCAAGTGCAGCAGATTTTATTTGTAACCAGGGCAAGATCTGGGCCTTACCACAATTCTGTCTCTGAGCTTTTCAGGCAGTTCCTTTGACCTCATAATTCTCACTTGCTCTGACATGCATTGTGAGCTGTAAGGTCTTATATATACAGGTGTGTGGCTTTCCTAATCAAGTAAATTTCTGGGTTGCCTACAGGTTGTGGCCAGTTCTTTCAGATCCTGAAGGTGTGAGTTTATTCGTATAAAGGCAAGAACTTTTGTTTCTCCGCGCTGACCTGTAGAGGAAAAAGAGGAGCAGATGTTCCCTCAGAGGAATAAAACTCTCAGCAGATCTGCTGGACGCGTCTCATCTGTAAATAAAGCTCCATCTGCAGCTTCAGCATCTGTCTGCACAATAAACTGTCTGTCCGCTCCTACAGGCCCACTGTTTTACACATTAGAAAACACTCTCAGCAGATTGGAAACTGGAAATGACATCATTCTGCTTCATCTGGAGAATTCATTGTCAAACATCATTCACAACTCAATGAGCACGTTACATTTGGTGGAGGCTGCTTATAGAGATGCTGTTGTGTTTACCACAGTAAAACAGCTTGGATAGTGTTAGGAACAGTGGGAGTATAACACATGCCAGCATTTAACTAATATAAACTTCATTCAAATAATAGACGAGTCTACCACGTTATATTCAAGTATTTCTCAATGTTCAAGAAACCAGTCTGAGATGATTATAACATGGCGCGTTATCCTGCAGGAAGTAGCCATCAGAAGATGTCATAAAGGGATGGACATGGTCAGCAGCAATACTCAGGTAGGCTGTGGCGTTGACACAATGCTCAATTGGTACTAATGAACCCAAAGTGTGCCAAGAAAATATCCCTCACACCATTACACCACCACCACCAGCCTGAACTGTTGATACAAGGCAGGATGGATCCATGCTTTCATGTTGTTGATGCCAAATTCTGACCCGACCATCTGACTGTGGCAGCAGAAATGGAGACTCATCAGACCAGGCAACGTTTCTTCAATCTTCTATTGTCCAGGTTTGGTGAGTGTGAACTGTAGCCTCAGTTTCCTGTTCTTAGCTGACAGGAGTGGCACTCGGTGTGGTCTTCTGCTGCTGTAGCCCATCCGCCTCAAGGTTGGACATGTTGTGTGTTCAGAGATGCTCTTCTGCAGACCTCGGTTGTAACAAGGGCTTATTTGAGTTACTGTTGCCTTTCTATCAGCTGGATCCAGTCAGGCCATTCTCCTCTGACCTCTGGCATCAACAAGGCATTTGCGCCCACAGAACTGCCGCTCACTGGATATTTTCTCATTTTCAGACCATTCTCTGTAAACATTAGAGATAGTTGTGCGTGAAAATCCTAGTAGATCAGCAGTTTCTGAAATACTCAGACCAGCCCATCTGGCACCAACAACCATGCCACGTTCAAAGTCACTTAAATCCCCTTTTATCCCCATTCTGATGCTCACTTTGAACTGCAGCAGATCGTCTTGACCATGTCTACATGACTAAATGCATTGAGTTGCTGCCATGTGATTGACTGATTAGAAATTTATGTTGACGAGCAGTTGGATGGGTGTACCTAATAAAGTGGCCGGTTAGTGTGTGTATGTATATATATATATATATATATATAAAAAGACAATTATTTTTGAGAGAGATCTTTGGAGAGCAGAAGACACTTTTCTTTTTCAAAAACCATTAAAACAAAAATAATCACAGAAGCCCATCCCGTGATGATCCAGTGACCATCATGTATTATAAATAGAGAGATTTGAAAAAATATCCAAAATAAAATAGTAAATCTAATTTCTTTATCATAAAATAAACGAATTATTCACTAAACCCAAGCCTTTGGATAGAGCAGTATATAAAATACAACATATTAATAACACATTTAACCTACTGAATTGTCCAATTGTAGGTAAAGAATGAATATCCGACTAATTTAGTTTGCTGATGGTCTAGTGTGTGTGACCCCAGGTGTGTGTGTTAAACACAGCTAAGAGTCAGGACTCTTGTAAATAAAAGATGATTTTTGGCCACCCACATGAGCAATGGTTACGTCAGAAAGAAAGTCATTTCAGAGACAGAGAAAGTTATTACTCTTGATAGATTCTGAGTCTGGAAAAAGATCCACCTGATGAACTGCACACGGTATGGCCAGCAGACCTTATTTAGCCAGTAAATAGGATGAATTTCATGCAGGCTTTATCTCTCACAGCTGACAGGAGATGAGGATCAGAAAGGAGAAAGAAAGAGAGAGAGAGTTGAAGTCAAAATTATTTTTTTTGAATAAATATTTTACCAGATTCAGGAATTTTTCACAGTATTTCCTATAATATTTTTTCTTCTGGATAAAAGTCTTATTTGTTTTATTTCGGCTAGAATAAAAGCAGTTCTTATTTTTTTTTTAAAAACCATTTTAACGTCAATATTGTTAGCCCCTTAATCAATATTTGATGTGGATAGTCTACAGAACAAACCATCGTTATACAACAACTTGCCTAATTACCCTAACCCCCCTAATTAACCTAGTTAAGCCTTTAATTGTCACTTTAAGCTGAATACTAGTATCTTGAAAAATATCTAGTCTAATATTATTTACTGCCATCATAGCAAAGATAAAATAAATCAGTTATTAGAGATGAGTTATTAAAACTATTTAGAAATGTGCTGAACAAAATCTTCTCTCCGTTAAACAGAAATTGGGGAATTACAGGGGAAATACAGGGGGTTCTAATTATTATTATGACTTCAACTCAATTTATTAGATAAAAAAAAAAATAAATAAATAAATAAATAAAAAAAAAATAATAATTATTATTATTATTATTATTATTATTATTATTATTAATAATAATAATAATAATAATAATAATAATAATAATAATAATAATAGTAGTAGTATCAGTAATATCATCATTACACATCATTTGTTGTAACCCAATATTGGGTCAAATTTGGACAAACCCAACTGTTTGGTTAAAAAAAAAAAAGTCATTAATTTAATTGAAACAAATAACCGAACATTTTCGGTATTTACATTGTAGCGATTGTCGTCAATAAATCAATACGTTTATTTTTTATTTGAGCGAGAGAGAGAGAGACGGTCATCCCTCTTCTGGCCTTGGAGAGGCAGATGAACAGATGTAAGCTCATTTGGACAAATGTTGGTGAAGTCTGTCCTCTCTCCGCCTGATGTCCATCCTCTGGGCGTTTGGGCTTTGAAATGGTTTCCTCAATGACTTGCAATCACATGCTTAAAGAACCAAACCAGATCCTATCCGCTTGTTCAGTCTGACGTCACTCAACACCGCTTTCGGGTCCAAGCACTCCATCAAACTGTACAGTAAACAGAAATTGTTAAAGCTGCTGTATGTACATTTTTGGTTCTTCCAAAGCATAAAAACACCATAATATGTTTGCAGATATTTCAGGACACATGCTAAGTGAACATTCTTGTTTATCTGAGAAACAATACTTAAGTTAGATATTTTGAGAACGGCTGTCTTTGTTTTGGTAATTTAACCGCCCACTGCCAGTTTAGCCAATTATATTTCAGCACCCTGGTTTGTCTTGGTGGAAAACAGCGTATTTCATTCATTCAGTCATGAATGCTCTCAAAGTGTGTGTCCATAACCAAAACGCGACCTCCGGTGGACAGTAGCAGACTGCGAAATGAGATGCATGTTCAGAGTTCCACATGAGGTGGTTATTATTTAGTAATTCATTAATTAAATAGAGCCACTCAGAAGCAGAGAATAGTGCTCTCACTGCACTCCAACGTAATGGTAAGGTTTATAATCTAATCAATACATATTAATCCTTAACATTTTTAGATGTACTCAGAAAACATGTCTTCACTGGAGCTATCCTGAAGGTGTTCAGTAAACCAAGTAAGTCAAGTTATATCTAAAAATAATGTTAGTATGTGTTTTAAAGTACATTTAATCTCGTGAATCACACAAAAACTGAAGCAGATCCTATATGGCCGCGTTCGTTTTGGCCGGTAGCTGGGAAACTGAGTCTGAATGTGTATCAGTATGTGTTCTGACTGAAATGCCACACAGTTTATTGAGTGATTGGATTTGTGTGTGCATGTTACAGCATTCTCGCATTGTGTACATTTCTGATGGTGTGTTGAATGATGAGTACTTTGAGTGCGGGACGTCATGCATTCATGAACTGCACTGTAGGTCTGTCGGAGCCACATCACTCATGTTGCTTGTGGCGAAAGTAAAAAAATAAATAAATAAAAAGTCTCAACTTTTCAAGCTCCAATGGAGGCATCAGCCAATCAGATCGCATTATGACCTTATGCTAATACACTAGCTCAGGCACTAGACCAGGGGTCGGAAATCAAATGTTTTATCAAATGTATTTTTTTAAAGAGCCATTGGGGGTGTGTGTATATAACAAAACTTTTATTTATTATTAAACAAAACCTTTGTTTACATTCATGCACAATTCAAAAATAAACAAATATGATGCATCATAATGTATGGACAGGACAATTTATAGATTTTTTGTTTCTTTTTGCCATCGCCACTCATGAGTGTTTGAATTTACATGCGCGAGGTTACCATAGAAATGTAAGTTGCTTGCCCTTTCATGATTAGTTAAACCACAGCATCACATATCCTCATTGGTTAAAAAGTATTTTATTGTAAACTGAGTTCTTATTCATTATGCTGTAGAAAATACGATATAAAGGGAATTGTAATTGTATTATCAACCGGAAACTGATCTAGTTGATTTCTAGTCACAGTAATTTTTAACTTTAAAATATTATTTAAGATAGACAGCTGGAGAGCCACGTATTTTTGGTCAAAGAGCCACATGTGGCTCCCGAGCCATAGGTTCCCTACCCCTGCACTAGACAATGGTGTATATACAAACAGACTTTTTCACTCAGCCAGCCCAAGAGTTTCCAGTAAACTGTTTCGTCATTACAAAAATGCCACGTTTAAGATCTGATTTCTTTAAAATTCGATGATCGTCACTGCATTATTGATATTCAATATACAGTAGGTTATTAGACTGGACAAAAAGCACTGCATTGAATGACATTTTCCCATGCCATGTCTTTAAAATACGAACTTTCATTTTACGACGTGTTTTCAATAGTGGTTTTGCGCTAGCCTGATGCTCCTGACGGCGCTTGTGTTTAAACGGCATTTCATCTAGTTTTATGCTTGAACAACTAAATGAATGCTGAAGTCTACTTTACTGACTGTATTTTAATTGCATTACAACATCGATGCTGTAATATAAATATATATAAACCTTTCACCGGAAGTTTATCGTTGGCTGAAAAACACTAGCACTAGCACACAAACATAAAGCCTATTGTGTCACTGCGATGTTCGCGTCAGCGGCATATTTTTTCTAATCTCACTTGTGTTTCCTCTATGGTTTTCTGTTCCCCCTCAGGCTCGTACATGATGGTGGACACCTCGCAGCACGATTATGGAGAAAAGGCTCGTTTGCAACTGCCCGTGATGAAGGAAAACGACACCCACTGCATTGACTTCAACTATCTCCTGTACTGTCCGGACGGCTCCAGTCCCGGGACGCTCAATGTGCTGGTGAAGGTCAATAAAGGGCCATTGGCGAACCCCATCTGGAACATCACCGCCTGCACCGGCAAAGACTGGATGAAGGCGGAGCTCGCCGTCAGCACCTTCTGGCCCAATGAGTATCAGGTATGTAAATCACTTAACCAATCATGGAGCTTGCTTTCTGTAGACAAGAGCCGCGTTCAAATTCTGTCCAGTATGTGTATGACGCATTATTAGCTATGATCTGAGTCTTTGCTAGTCTTCCTGAGCTCCCACGACACTTAAAGTTCTCAAATTACTCCGTTCAGAAGAAAATGAAGTACATATACAAGAACAATTAATACAATACATCACCATATATACTTTACATACATATATACCCCCTTATTTACAGGGTGTAAAAGCCGTGACGTCACCCATAGGTTTTCTTCACATCATTTACTAAGATGATTTTTTATTATTGAATAAAATAATTAGTTATTACAAAGCACTTTACGGTTTAGTTTTGGTTATGCATCCAAAATATTCAGTTTCAGTGCGTCCCTATCATTGTTTTCTCCCTCTGTACTATTAAATAGTTTGTCAGTAGGTGTGTTTAGACTCAGGGGAAGTGTTTAGATCATCTCATATGGTCAAGGAGATTCACTAATGCTAAAGTCAGCTTCAAGTATTGTTCTGAAGACTTTTACTTAGCTGGAAATGTTGTCTTTTGTTTTTGCAACACATGAACTCTGTGTGCTGACACATTCCTGGCGCTGAGCCAAAGTACGAGGAACAAAATCACAGCGGATGTTTGGCTTGTAGGTGGTTGAAGTGTGTCCGCAGGACTCGGAGAGAGCTGATTTATGTCATTCTGCACAGTAACCGCTCTCATTACGCCTTTCTTACATGTGGCACGGGGATTGTTTGAGTTTTCTGCAGGTGAAATCAGTCCGTGGAGCGGTTTCATGGCTCTTTTGTTTCTCAGTACAATAGCTTCTCATTCTCCTGAGGTGTTTGAATGGAATATTTGTTAATGCACTAACATGGCTGCATACAAATTGGTTGTCAGTTCACTATAGGAGAGCTTAATTCTATTTCTGTTCAGTTTCATTAATGTGAGTGTGTTTAACAACAGACTGATCACTTGAAAAATGCAGGTAATAGGTAAGACATTTCCACCAATTATGCATAGAAAAAAGGCTTTGTTCCCTACAGCTGTCTGCATTGCACAGGGAGGCAGCTTTCACACTGGACGCAGAAAGCCCTTTCCTGCTCTATAAAACCCATTCATTTCAATGGCTTTCGCTCAAAGGTGGATTGTTGTGTGTGAGTTTTGTTCATTCGTTAATTTTCCTTTGGCTTAGTCCCTTATTTATAAGGGGTCACCACAGCTGAATGAACCACCAATTATTACAGCATATGTTTTACACAGCAGATTTTCTTCCAGCCGCAACCCAGTACTGGGAAACACCAATACACTGTCACATTCACACACACTCACACATTACGACCAATTTAGTTTATTCAATTCACTTCTAGGGTATATCTTTGGACTTTGGGGGAAACAGGAGCACCAGGAGGAAACCTACGCCAACTGAGCCAGCCAGGACTCAAACCAACAGCCTTCGTGCTGTGAGGTGACAGTGCTAACCACTGAGCCACCGTGCCACCCTGTCAAGACATCTCGATTCATTCATATGTCTGGAAGAATGACAAAATGAATAAACTCATAACAAAGTTAAACCCAAATGCTGCGTTACTGCCTACTTCAACTTCATAAACTGAATTATTATTATTATTATTATTATTGTTGTTATTATTATTAGTAGTATTATTATTGTTATTATTATACATTATTATTATTATCATTATTATTATTATTTATTATTATTATTATTATTATTATTCATTATTATTATATTATTATTATTCATTATTATTATATTATTATTATTATTATTTATTATTATTATATTATTATTATTTATTATTATTATTATTATTCATTATTATTATTATTATTATTCATTATTCATTATTATTATTATTCATTATTATTATATTATTATTATTATTATTATTATTATTATTATTATTTATTATTGTTATTATTATTATTATTATTTATTATAATTAATATTTATTATTATTATTATTATTTATTATTATTATTATTATTTATTATTATTATTATTATTATTATTATTCATTATTATTATTATTATTATTATTATTATTCATTATTATTATTATTATTATTATTATTATTATTATTATTATTCAGTATTATTATTCAGTATTATTATTATTTATTATTATTATTATTATTATTATTATTATTCATTATTATTCATTATTATTATCATTATTCAGTATTATTATTATTCAGAATTATTATTCATTATTATTATTATTATTCAGTATTATTATTCAGTATTATTATTTATTATTATTATTATTCATTATTATTCATTATTATTATTATTATTCAGTATTATTATTCAGTATTATTATTATTTATTATTATTATTATTACTATTATTCATTATTATTCATTATTATTATCATTATTCAGTATTATTATTATTATGATTATTATTATTCAGTATTATTATTATTATTATTTATTATTATTATTATTCAGTATTATTATTCAGTATTATTATTTATTATTATTATTATTATTAATTATTATTCTTTATTATTATCATTATTCAGTATTATTATTCAGTATTATTTTTGATTATTATTATTATTATTATTCATTATTAATATTATTCATTATTGTTATTACTATTATTATTCATTAGTAATAAACACTATTATTCAAGTGTTTTGGTCATTGTTTCATTTCTTTACTCAATAATTATGTATAAAAAAATGCCAAAGATGCCAGAATGCTGCTTTTGGTTATTGTCAATCATCACAATTTTGAGAACCAGCATGCAGACAGAATGATCATTTAGTGGATTAACTCCTGTGATTGTTACTCCTGAAACTTTCAAGTGCATTAGTGGCCAGTAAGTTCACACACTGTAAGTTCACACACAGTAAGTTCACACACAGTAAGTTCACATTAGCTAATGTATTACCTGATATTAACAATGAACATTACATTTGTTACAGTATTTAGTAATCTAGTTTATACCACAAGGGCTGCTGAATGCTTGATTCTGATTGGCTGATGAGCAGTCTGAGATGTTATATTTTCAGATAAACGCTAGTAGTGTAACGGATCACAAATCACATAGTTCGGATCACACTACGGTTTTTGAGTCATGGATCTCAGAACATTTGTCGGATCAGCAAAAAAGGGAGGAGACATATGTCATTTGCTTTTCATTTATACAAAAATATTACTGCAAAAACCATTAGTGTTAACAAACAGAACTGAGAACCTGTAATTTTAATAAGAATAAAACTCAAGAAAGAACCAGCTGAAAAAAGAAAAGCATTCATCATGAAATATCTCTGCTGCTGTTACACTTATTCAAATATTCAAAGATGATTCATTGGATTTACTCAATTTTTATACGTTAAGTGGATGTAAACAATTTATTTGGGCTGGATTTAAACAAAAAATTAAGTTGAACATTATTAAATTTAATCTGTTTGTTTAAATTCAACACTAATAAATTGTTTGCGACAGTTTTGCATGCAGCACTTTATCAGTGTACTGATAATGGGAAATATAGAAATCTTGTACAACAGATCATATTTATTTTCAATTATTGATTCAACAATTCACTCATAAAACTTCATGTTTTGTTATTGGTAGATCATTTACGGAAGCTATTCAGTGACATAACTTTAATGGTTGTTTGTCGCCACCTGTTGGTTAAACAATGTAATTGCTACAACATTCACCAGCGTCAAGTCCCATTTAAACAGTGATTTTAATCTTTACCATAAACATCAGTGTTTACATCTGAACTATAAACTGTTCTGCGACTACTGTGTCATTTAATTGTTTGTAACTCACTGAAAAAGTGTAAAAACTCAATCTCTCTCGATCAAACGCAGATTTGAGTGCAGCGATTTGAAGGATTAATAAACGTATGCAAATCATTATCATTAATCATTAGCTGGTTTGAATTTAGATCATGATCTTTGAATGTTTAATCATGCAGCTTTACACTGAATGCATTAATGCAGGATAAACAAACAGTGATCGAGAACACCTTTAATAACCTAAGAAAGCATTTAGATCCCACCACAACTTTTTCATTCGCCATAATATTTAACAGGGAAGCCAAAATGCTTTCATACATGTGATTTAAATGATGCGGGAGGCGATCTCTGTAATTGTTATACATGTTGGATTAATCTACAAGTTCAAAATAAGTTATTAATCCGCGGGTCATGTTCTTTCCGAACTGTGCGGTGAGATCCATGCAGATCACAGATCAACCGTGATTCGCTACACCCCTAATAATCGCACAGCTAAAGTAGTTCCGGCAGGTTTAGCCCTCATATGTTGATGAAGTCTTCATAACTGAAATGAAATAAGCTGTTTGTCACCATCTGGCAACCCGGGCTGCTGAAGTATAATTGGGTAAACAGGCAGTGGGTGGAGTCACAGAGATCAAAACAAAAACAGACGTTCTGACACGTAACACACATCGTCAAAGCAGAATATCTGACTTCAGATACACAGGTGTGTTCACCTAGCATGTTTCTGAAATATCTGCATATTATGAAATGTGTGTGATCTCTTCTATTGTTTAAAACAGTGATGAATATGAGTGTGTGTGTGTGTGTGTGTGATCTGACTGGTTATTCTGCTTTTGCGTGTATATGTGTGTGTGTGATCTGACTGGTTGTTCTGCTTCAGTCTGTCTGTGCATTTGTGTGTGTGTGTGAGTGAGAGAGACACTGAATACTGAAAGCCTTCGCCTGTGTTCAACCTAATTGGGAGTCCTGGCTGATCTGGCCTCTCTCTCTCTCTCTCTCTCTCTCTCTCTCTCTCTCTCTCTCTCTCTCTCTCTCTCTCTCTCTCTCTCTCTCTCTCTCTCTCTCTCTCTCTCTTCTGAGTCTTCAGCAGTGTGACGCTACAGTCTCTGCTGCGCGTGCTGCACTCTTTACAGTGTCCGTGTGTGTGTGTTGTAATGTAAACACACCTGCGGGTGAGCTCATCACTCGTCCCGCTCTGAGGATTGAGCAGACTGGGATTAATATCATTGTGAGAGCAGATAATGGATGTAGGCTTGTCACGATAGTCCGCGTATCGCGCAATATATGAAATTGAGCTTGATGAATTTTTGGTGCTGCGATATATTACAACTGATTTTAAAAAATATATATAAAAAAATAACACACATTCATTCACGCACACGCACGAACACACAGAAATAATATGATATTTATACAATATAGTTATAATGATATTTATACAATATAGTTAATAATATTTATACAATATAGTTAATAATATTTATACAAAATAGTTATAATTTACAATTATAACTATATTGTATAAATATCATTATAACTATATTGTATAAATATCTTTATGACTATATTGTATAAATATCATTATAACTATATTGTATAAATATCATTATAACTATATTGTATAAATATCTTTATGACTATATTGTATAAATATCATTATAACTATATTGTATAAATATCATTATAACTATATTGTATAAATATCATTATAACTATATTGTATAAATATCGTTATGACTATATTGTATAAATATCGTTATGACTATATTGTATAAATATCGTTATGACTATATTGTATAAATATCATTATGACTATATTGTATAAATATCGTTATGACTATATTGTATAAATATCGTTATGACTATATTGTATAAATATCATTATAACTATATTGTATAAATATCGTTATGACTATATTGTATAAATATCGTTATGACTATATTGTATAAATATCGTTATGACTATACTGTATAAATATCGTTATGACTATATTGTATAAATATCGTTATGACTATATTGTATAAATATCGTTATGACTATATTGTATAAATATTGTTATGACTATACTGTATAAATATCATTATAACTATATTGTATAAATATCATTATAACTATATTGTATAAATATCGTTATGACTATATTGTATAAATATCGTTATGACTATATTGTATAAATATCGTTATGACTATACTGTATAAATATCGTTATGACTATATTGTATAAATATCATTTTAACTATATCGTATAAATATTATTATAACTATATTGTATAAATATATAATAAATTATAACTATGTTGTATAAATATTATTATAACTATATTGTATAAATATATAATAAATTATAACTATGTTGTATAAATATTATTATAACTATATTGTATAAATATATAATAAATTATAACTATGTTGTATAAATATTATTATAACTATATTGTATAAATATATAATAAATTATAACTATGTTGTATAAATATTATTATAACTATATTGTATAGATATATAATAAATTATAACTATATTGTAAATAGTTTTTATTTTTATTTCAGTTAACAAAAATGTTTTTCAATTCTAGTTTTGTTTTCAGTAACTATAATAATCTTGGACCACATTTGATTATTCAGTTTCTGCACTTGAATACTTCTAGACTCTAAAGAAAACCGTAAAGCACAGTTATGTATTTTTGCTTATTATTTATTATAATTTATGCAGATGCACTGCATAGAAAAACATACACACTCCTCTGTAAAACACACACACACACCCTCCTCCTGGTTCCTGATGGCACACATTTGTTTGCGTCCTCAAAGCACATTATTGAAGAGCACATCACAGGCCGGAGGATCCGCAGCGGAGCACGAGTCTTGTTATTCTGGCTCAGAAGAAATGAAAACGCGTCCTCCTCTGGAGTGTGTGTAGTGCGACGGGACGCTCGATCATTCAGCAGAACTGAAGGATGACCAAAGAAACACTCCTGCATCCCGCGCGCACACACTCACTCATTCCCTTTGACGGCAGTAATGGCGGAGCTCGTCTCTGGCGTGATTTCACACGAGCTGACACTGAATTATTAAAAGTAAGCGAGGGCAGGTGTCCAGCTCATTAATGACCATCCCGTCCGCTCCCTGGAGGAACCAACACTCCCTCAGGAGAAGAAGAAGAAGAAGAGGAAAAAAACAACAAAACCAGAGCGAACGCTGAAATAAACCCAGCTCCAGCAACAGATTTGAGTCATCAGCGCCTAATTAAAGAGGACAAGAAATAACAAGCCCACGCCAGGCGTTAGAGATGGACTGCGAGCCATGAGTGTAAGAAAAAGACGTAACATGCCTGGACTCATTAGACAGGACGCGGCGTCTCGCGGGGTTTACAGGGCAGCAGGTGCACTACAGTCTGCAGCGAGAGAAATCACACGCAGACGTGAAGAAACAAGCCCTTGTCATATATTTAGGCCCATATATATACAGTTAAAGTCAGAATTATTAGTTATATTAACTGATTATTAATAAATCAGTCATAAGAAATGAGTTATTAAAACTATTATGTTTAGAAATGTGTTGAAAAAAATCTGAAATTGAGGAAAAAAAAACAGGGGGGCTAATAATTCTGACTTCAACTATATATATATATACTGTACATGGCACTGTTTATCACCACTATAAGTACAGTAAGTATTGAAATATAAGGGGAAATAAGCATTGAACACGTCACAATTTTTCTCAGAAAACACACACTCACTGGCCACTTTATTAGGTACAGCTTACTAGTACCGGGTTGGACCCCCTTTTGCCTTCAGAACTGCCTTAGTCGTTCATGGCATAGATTCAACAAGGTACTGGAAACATTCCTCAGAAATTTTGCTCCATATTGACATGATAGCATCACGCAGTTGCTGCAGATTTGTCGGCTGCACATCCATGATGTGAATCTACTGTTCCAACACATCCCAAATGTGCTCTATTGGATTGAGATCTGGTGACTGTGGAGGCCATTTGAGTACAGTGAACCCATTGTCATGTTCAAGAAACCAGTCTGAGATGATTTGTGTTTTATGACATGGTGCGTTATCCTGCTGGAAGTAGCCATCAGAAGATGGAGACACTGTGGTCATAAAGGGATGGACATGGTCAGCAGCAATACTCAGGTAGGCTGTGGTGTTAACACAATGCTCAATTTGTACTAATGGACCCAAAGTGTGCCAAGAAAATATCCCCCACACCATTACACCACCACCACCAGGCTGAATCATTGATGCAAGGCAGGATGGATCCATGCTTTCATGTTGTTGAGGCCAAATTCTGACCCGACCATCCGAATGTCGCAGCAAAAATAGAGATTCATCAGACCAGATAACCATGCCTCGTTCAAAGTCACTTAAATCACCTTTCTTCCCCATTCTGATGCTCGCTTTGAACTGCAGCAGATCGTCTTGACATGCCTAAATGCATTGAGTTGCCGCCATGTGATTGGCTGGTTAGAATTTTGCGGTAACGAGCAGTTAGACTGGTGTACCTAATAAAGTGGCCGGCGAGTGTATTTCTAAAGGTGCTGTTGACTTGAAATTTTCACCAGATGTTAGTAACAACCAAAAAAATCTATATATGCAGAAAACAAATCTAATTAGATTAGAAATGAAGTTGTGTGTAATAAAATATAAGGACGCAGGAAAAAAGTATTGAACACATGAAGGAAGGAAGGTGTAGAAGGCAATGAAAGCCCAGACAGCAGCTGAAATCTGCATGTGTGTGTGCGTCTGCATTTGTTTGCATATGTGTTTGCGTGCATGTTTGTGTGAGCGCATATGGCTCTACATGTGTGTTTGCATGTGCATGTGTGCGTGTGTTTTTTTGTGAATGTGTGTGTGTGTGTGTATTTGTGTTTGTACGTGTGCGCCTGCCACCGATTAGAGTGTATCAGTGCGGATTATTCCAGCACCACTTTACTGTCATTTGGTTAAAGAAGAGCTCACACGTTTCCCAGAGTTCACAGCTCCGTGTGAAGGCAGATTTCACACCTTCAGCCAGAACACACTCCCTGAGGCCTGAGGAGATCCTGAGGCTGGAGATTTACAGCAGACCATGGCCTTCAGTGCATGTGTGTGTGTGTGTGTGTGTGTGTGTGTGTGTGTGTGTGTTTGATAAAGTCTGGGGGTGTTTTGTGATAGTGTTGAGAGCGCACATTTAGTCAAGGTCAGCACACACGCAAACACACATACACAGTTTTATCATGTGTCAGTACTTTAGAGGTGCGCAAAACCTCAGATTAGTGTGTGTGTGTGTGTGTGTGTGTGTGTGTCCTCTGCTTATAATACAGAAGAATAAATCATCTTTCTCACTCAGCTTGTTTACCCACAGGGTCAGCACTGTTTTCATATCAGACGCAGGTAACACTTTAGTTTAAGTAGCAGTTCACACTATTAATCACTGGATTAATACCTGCCTATTGTTAAGATATGAACTGTTTATTAGCACTTATAAAGTATGACCTTATTCCACATGTTAAATCCTACCCAATACCTAAACCCAACTACTGCCTAACTAAATATTGGTTAGCAGCTGATTAGTAGTGTACAGAGCTGAAAGTCTTGGTTAATGGTTTGTTAATAGCTGCCACTGATAATCCTTCACTCTTCTGTGTGTTTTGCAGACTGCAGTGGTGTTTTCTGTGGTCTGTCCAGATAATGACATGTTCTAGAAGTTGATTACAGACACTCTCTCCATTGAGCTGATTTAATGTGCTTGACTTTCAGTACGTCTTGCTATGGAAACGCTTTCTTTTTTTTGACCACATCCTGGTCGATAGTTCAGATTTTTCTCAGTGAATGGGTTTCAAAGATGTTACTGTAAAGGGATGTTATTATTAATTATTACACAGTTCTTCTGATTACATGATGTGTTATTCTCCAGTGACAACTGATTAATACTAGCAATAATAACTATAAAAATAACTTATAACACAGGCTCATCATTTAGACCATTACGCCGCTTTTTCACTGCACGCGACATTCAGACACGACTGTTAGAATACACCCCCTTGTGGCAGACGCACAGAATTTTCAGTTTTGTCATGCACCATGGGAGAGAAGGAGATTCTCGCGGTGTCCGAAATGGAGGGCAAAAGCAAGAGCCTTTATTCTCTGTGCGTTCACCATGGTTGAATGAATAAACGAAAACTAGAAAGTCATAGATCGCTAAAAGTTTTGGAGGGAATGTAAAGACAACATTTAAAAAATGTATTTCTCACTTATAATTTTAATAATTCATAATTTTTTTTTCGGATTCAAAAAAACAAAACAAAAAAAAGACCTCGCGCGCACAGATCTGCTTGGACAACACTTGAATACAAAACATCCGGTCGATCGCATATGGTCTAGCCGCAGGAATTCACAATAATAATAATAATAATAATAATAATAATAATAATAAAATTATAATAATAACAATAATGATAATAATAATAATAATAATGATAATTATGATAATAATAATAATGACTATAATAATAATAATAATAACGATAATGATAATAATAATAATAATAATAATACTAATAACGATTATGATAATAATAATAATAATAATAACGATAATAATAATAATAATGATGATAATAATAATAATTATAATAACGATAATGATAATAATGATAATAATAGTAATAACGATGATAATAATATTATTATTATTATTATTATTAATATAAGAACAACAAAATAATAATAAATTAACAATAACAACAACAATAATAATAATAATAATAATAATGATGATGATGATAATAATAATAATAATAATAGTAATAAAAACAATAATAATACTAATAATATTTATAATAATAATAAGAACAACAAAAAATAAATTAAAATAATATTAATAATAATAATAACAAAAACCAAAAAAATTCATAATGATGATGATAATAATAATAATAATAATAATAATGATGATGATGATGATGATGATGATGATGATGATAACAATAATAATGATGATGATGATGATGATGATGATAATAATAATAATCATGATAATAAATAGTAATAAAGGTAATAATAAGTTGGTTAGTGTATGCTCCATTCAGCCATTTTTCTTTCTGTCGGAGAACCTGCAAACTCCACACAAAAATGCAAACTTGCCCAGCCTGGACTCGAACCAGTGACCTTGCTGTGAGGCCACAGTGCTAACCACTGAGCCACCATGTCGCCCTACGTTTAATTCAGATTTTGTAAATAATATTAACTCAGATCAGTGTTTGTGTCTAATAATTTAGTTTTGTGGCTGGTAGTGTGTAACAATCAGCATAATGTACATCCAGCCGGTTGTTATCTCAGAATAAACCCTTCAGTTTTATTAAACAGCTACTGATAGTCCTATCAGGCTTTATTCTGCCAGAACAACAAACTATCTGTATTACCCCTTACTTATATTTACTATTAATAATAATAGAATAGTTTCTGTCTACTTATTATGTTCTTTACAGATGCATGCTTAACAAAATAGTACTTAAATCTGGTTCATGCTGATACGCAATAGTCAAAGTACACTGTAAAAATGCTTGCTGCCTTAATGTTTTTTAGATGAAATGAACTTTTCTAGTCATCTCAACTTACTTCAATCTAACTGGCTCAACATATTGAGGGAAACTTTGTATAACTTCTGATTATATGTAGTTAAAGTAACATCACACAGCGATTGGTCATATAGTGTATGTTTGGCCTCAATTGCCACTTAATCTTTTGACCGATATACAGTCCACTCAAGAAGACTATGACATATTCTGAGTGCACTTGACTTGTAGTTGTTGACATGCTGCTGTCTGTGAGGTTGTTCTCAGCTTTATGAACATCAGATTAATTCAGTACATGAGCGGAACTAAACCTGAACAGTTTCACCCATAATGCAGTCAGCCCACACAGAAATAAATACGCAGCTTCCCAGATTGTGTGGATATTGAAGGAAAGCAGACTTAGCAGTAGCGTTATCATGGCAATGACGCCACTCAATTCAAAATATTACAGTCAATGAAGGATCCTTAATGCAGCGCTGCCTGAGGGATCGGAGATCACCGTACCAAATCATGATTGCAATCACCTGTTGACATCACCTGTTTCACATCACATCATTACTTAACCAACTTACCCGATTACTAAAGAATGAAAAGGAGTGGATCACTATAAAGGGGGAGGAGCTGCTGATGATAATGGGGAGGGGCTGATGAGGAGGAGGAGCTGATGATTATAAAGGGGAGGGGTTGATGATTATAAGCAGGCATTGATTATAAAGGGGAGGAGCTGCTAATTATAGGGCTGATGGTGGTTGAAGGGTGGAGCTACTGGCCGTAAAGTGGAGAAGCTGATGATGAAGGGGAGGAGCTGCTAACTATAAGGGGGAGGGGTTGATGAGGAGAAAGAGCTGCTTATGATTAAAGGGAGGGGCTGATGATTATAAAAGGGAGAAGCTGCTGGTCGGAAAAGGGGAGGAGCTGATGATGAAGGGGAGGAGTTGTTTATTATTAACGGGACGAGCCGCTAACTATAAGGGGGAGGGGTTGATGATGAGGAGAAAGAGCTGCTTATGATAAAGGGGAGGGGCTCATGAGTAGAATAAGCTGATGATTATAAAGGGGAGGAGCTGATGATGATTAAGGGGTGGAGTTACTGGTCAGGAAGTGGAGAAGCTAATGATGAAGGGGAGGAGTTGTTGATTATAATGGGAAGGAGCTACTAGTCGTAAAGAGGAGGAGCCGATGATGATAAAGAGGAGGGACTGATGATGATGGGGAAGGGTTGTTTATTATTAAGGGGAGGAGCTGATGATGAAGATGAGGAGCTGCTAATTATAAAGGGGAGGGGTTGATGATGAGGAGGAAGAGCTGCTTATGATAAATGGGATGGGCTGAAGATGATGAGGAGGAGCTGATGATTATAAAGGGAAGAGGCTGCTGATGAAGGGGAGGGGCTGCTGATGGTAAAAGGGAGGAGCTACTGATAAAGAGGAGGGCTGCTAATTATAAAGGGGAGGGGCTACTGATGAAAAGGAGGGGCGGCTGATAATTAAAGGGAGGGGCTGCTGACAAGGGTGGGGCTGGGGCTGCTGCTAAAGGTGAGAGGCTGATGATGAAGAGGATGGGCTGATTATGAGGAGGAGGAGCCAGTGATGAAGAGAAGGAGCTGCTTAGTATATTGCAGATAGGCTGTTAATGAAGAGGAGGGGCTGTGGCTGACTCGAGTGTGTCACAGTGAACATGGGAGGAACACAGTAAGCTGGAGTGTGAAGGCAGTACAACACACAGGGCAGCAGGGGCCGTGACAGTTCCCCGCTCCTGATATGAAATGAAGTGTGTGAGCTGGAGGTGTTTTGTCTTCAGACAGATCATCTCCATCATCTGCTGAGGTGAATGTGCTGCCGCTGCAGGCTGATCTCCATAAGAGACGGATTACAATCAAACCCCAGATACACGACTGCTGGAGAGAGATGAAGTGTCCCCCGGTGCCGCCGCGGAGGGATCTGCTGCTCGCACACACAGACCCATTTATTGCTCCTAATGGCTCGTCCTTGGACAGGAGTCTCGGCACGCGCAGGGGCAGAAACGGGGGAAGAAAAACATTTCGCCACTCGTCTCTCCAAATGATGAAGGACATCTCGCTTCTCGCTCGCTGACAGACCCCTGGAAAAAAAAATAATAAATAGGATAAATATATAAATAAATAAATAAAACACCCCCCACGCATCACACTGGCATCAATAAGGCTTTTTCCTTGCTCTCATTGTTTACTCAGAGAGCTGTGGTAATGATCACCACAGCCAATGCAAATGTGTGTGTGTGTGTGTCTGAGTGTGTGCAGCTCTTGACAGGTGAAGAGATGAGAGCGCTGAGCTCAATATCTGGTGGAATGATGCCAACAGGAAGAGGAAACTGAATGTGTTTTTTGCGGGGGTCTTGTTTGTGAATTTTTTTCCTCTGCAAAGTTCTGTAATTAGTGCATGTCAATGTGCTGAAACGTTCCCTTTTGTTGTTCGCATCAAGTGAAACGGCTTCTGGATTAGGAACACATGTGGGCGGGGCTTGATTCTGTTTGTGAGGAATTGATTGGATAGTTGTGGTTTGCTACAGTGTTAATTTTGTTGACCCAAAATTTTTGTTCTAATTTTCGTGACGAACAAGTTTCTACCGACAAAAACTAAATAAAAATGAAGTGATGATGATGAAAACTATAATAAAATTATACTGACATTTTCATTGACTAATAATAATAATAATAAATTTAGTTGACTAAAATCTTATGAAATTTAGTTGACCTAAAACTAGACTAAAACTAAAACGATTCAAAAGACTAAAATATGACTGAATCTAAAATGGAATCTAAAAAGATTAAGGGCGCAGTTGTCTTGACCCATGCCAAAGCGTGATTGTCCCCCCTCCCCTCTCCCCTCTCCCCCTCGGCCTGCACTCACATTGCATTTTTACCAACCGAGAACTAGCATTAAAGGCACAGGCCACAAAAACAGCTGCAGTGTGTTCAGAGCTGAAAATCCCACTATTCGGAAAGCTATAATAAATAATCTGATGGGTGTTTTGAGCTGAAACACACACAGACACCTTCTGGAGACACAGACGATCTTGAAAAAGGGTAAACTTAGATGCTAAGACTAAAGAATATAAGTATTGGTCAAAAACACTTGATTTAACTAAAATGAAATAAAAATGATCAAATGAACTAAATTGAACTGAAATTTATTCATTTTCTTTTGGCTTAGTCCCCTATTTATCCACCCTAAAAGATTGGTTGCCACAGCGGAATGAATGATGGGATATGTTTTATGCAGCGGATGCCCTTCCAGACACAACCCAGTACTGGGAGTTAACTGAAAAGTCAAATAAAACAAGAAATTGACTATAAAACTACACAAAAGTAACAACAGTCACTGAAAAACAAGCTGAAATATATAATAGAAGTAACAAAAGCATTAATGAAACAAACTAAAACCCAACTAAAACGAACAGCAAATTTCCAAAATAGAATCGAAATAAAAACTCCTTTAAAAATGCTAAACTATAAAAACTTTTGCTCAGACCAATCATTTATAACAAGCACAGGAATATTCCAGATCAAATAAGAGTTTTATAAGATAATAAGAGTCCCATGGATTTATGACCCCAATAACCTCATTTAGATATTAGTGATCAGCTAGAAGTGGCATGGGAGCCAACTCCCATTAATGCACACACACACACACACACACACACACTGGCCTGAAATCATGTGCAGACACACAATCTTCATGTAGGTGGCGTGATCCTGTCGTCTGCCTGTCAGCCTGAGCTCCAGACCCTGAGCTGAAGAAAACAAGAAAATGAGAGATGCCTCTCGATCTCGCGGTCTGTGTGTGTGTGTGTGTGTGTTGTGAGTCATCAGCTCTAAGCGATATTGATTGTGGTACATGCAGGGCTTCAGATGTAATCAATGTTTCATAATTTAATGCTTTGAAGAGTCATTTACGTGTTCAATAGGAGCATGATGGATGATTGTGAGTGTAATGGATGTTCAGACGTGATGAAGTCCAGACAGCAGCTTCAGTTTGATCACTTCTCACAATGTAAACACACTCACAGAGCGAGTGTTTATGTCGCATGCGAGTGGGAATGTTTACTTAGACTTTTTTAGTCTCTCTGTGTGTGTGTTTTGAGGGTGAGGGTGATAGATGTCTGCAGATAGTTATGTGTGTGTGTGTGTGTGTGTGCGCGCATCTGTGTGTGTATTCTTGCAATGAGGTTGTGATTGACAGCAAAGCTGCAGGCTTCCTCATCCAGACCGATCTGCCATCAACATTATGACAGGGCACACACACATGCACGCACGGGTAGAGGGGAATAGATCTCAGTCAAGATTATCTTCCAGAAATGTTTAAGGGTCTCAGTGATATCTTGAGTTTTTCAGTGGAGGAAGATCTGCTGTTTACATATTAAAGTTCAATTAGAAAAATAAGTTATAATGCTAATAAAAAGTTAGTTTAAACTAATATGAAATGAATAGCGGCATTACATTTGTTATATTTAAAGATGTATTTGAGAGTTGTTGTGCTTTACTTCTCTGTTGTGCTGTTTATTCACTCCTGGATGAGGAATAAATGCAGGGCGGGGCTTCATTTTCCGAATGTAAATTGATTGGATGGAGGTGGTTCATCGCATCAGTAAGCACCAATTAGAGAAGAGAAGAGGAAGCTGGAAGTTATTTTGATTTAAAATTTCAAGACACATGAATTTCAACAAAATGATGTGCCTGCATCGATCATTGATTATAAATGCTACTGTATTCCATTTAAAAATATATATTAAATATCTGTTTTGATTTAATGTTGACTTTAAAGTCATCATGAAACCAGTTCAGGCTGTCCTTTGTTTCCTATTGTGACGTGCATCTACTTGAAATAGTCCTGAAAGGAGGGAAACATGCAGGGTGGAACATTATTTTGTCTTGTAGGAACCGATTGGATCATTGGAAGATGGCCGTTGCTAACAAAGTGAAAGTAGATTGATGAATGGATGAAGGCAGAGCAAAAATGAGACAGACACCTGACCAGATAGCCCCACCCTAAAGGAATGGTAGCCCCGCCCCAAATGACTGGTTGCTCCACCTCAAACAACTGATAGCCTGACCTAAATTACTGAGGACCCTGCCCTAAATTACTGATAGGACCAAAACAACTGATAGCTCCTCCCTAAATTACTGATTGTCCCGCCCTAAAGGACTAACAGCCCCGACCCTAAAAGACTAATAGCCCATCCCCAATTGACTGAAAGCCCCGCCCTAAATGACTTATAGTCCCACCCTAATGGACTGATAGCCCCGGCCCTAAATGATTGATAGCCCCACCCTAAATGACTGATAGCCCCACCCTAAATGACTGATAGCCCTGCCCTAAATGACTAATAACTCCGCCCTAAATGACTGATAACCCCACCCTAATGGACTGAGAGTCCCACCCTAAATTACTAATAGCCCTGCCCTAAATGATTGATAGCCCCACCCTAAATGACTAATAGCCCCGCCCTAAATGACTGATAGCCCCACCCTAAAGGACTGATAGCCCTGCCCTAAATGACTGATAACCCCGCCCTAATTGACTGATAACCCCACCCTAAATGACTGATAACCCCACCCTAATGGACTGATAACCCTTCCCTACATGATTGATAACCCCACCCTAAATGACTAATTGCCTCACCCTAAATGACTGATAGCCCCACCTTAAATGATTGAAAGCCCCACCCTAAAGGACTGATAACCCCACCCTAATTGACTGATAAGCCCACCCTAATTGACTGATAACCCCACCCTAAATGACTGATAACTCCACCCTAATGGACTGATAACCTTACCCTAAAGGACTGATAACCACACCCTAAATGATTGATAACCCTGCCCTAATGACTTATAACCCCACCCTAAATAACTTATAGCCCCTCCCTAAATGACTGATAGCCCTGCCCTAGTGTACTGATGGCCCCACCCTAATGGACTGATAGCTAAATACTCTAAATGCCCTTCCCCAAATAACTGATAGCTCCACCCTAAAAGATTGAAAGCTCCACCCTAATGGCCTTCCATGTGACCAGAAGTGGTTTGGAGGTGGTAGAGAAGGTTATGGTATTTGATGAAAGATTATGAGGGCAAATGAATTTTTACAAAATAACGAAGTGCTCAGATACATCGTGTATAACAAGACCTACTGTATACATATAAAAGTAAGAAGAATAAATGTTAATTTCTTGCCAACTTTAAGATCAAATGTAAATGAGAAGATGTGACTCAAAATAAAATATTATCATTAAAGCTGTTATATATTAAGGCTAAAGCTGTTAAGCTCTTATTTAATCTAGATCCCTCGCTGAGCTCCACTCATTAATAGATCCCGTTTAACCTTGAAATATAACAGAATAACCCTCGATTCTAATATTAAAACACATGCTAGTGTTCATTTCTGTTTTTAATAGCTAGCTTCATATATTCTGCCTGGCTGTCCTCATATGTGCATCATCATTTTCACTTTAAGGTTATGTGACTAATCATTTTGGCAATGTTAGGCGTTTCACACATTTACTTCCAAATAAATGGTGAGAGAAAAGCAAACGAACGCACAGAGAGCACACCAAACACACGGTTAGTGCTCTGATCTGAATATGGCAGCGCAGCCATATTTATATCCTCTTTTGTGTTGTGCGCGGGTTTAATGCGTCCGTCTCCGTGTGTTTTTGACGTGTCGGGGGATTTTGACGGGATCCTGCAGTGATTTTCTCATCTTGTTTTAATTGAGAGACTCTAAAATATTTCTGCAGAATAAAAACAATGGTGTCAAAATTTACAATCAGATATGCAAAAGTTCACAAACAAATACGAAGAAATGACAACTCGTACACTGAATTAAACATGATCATTAGTTAGTAAAAGCAGATATGTGACTCTGAAACACAAAACCTTTAAGGTGTCAATATTTGGATATTGAGATTTATACAACACATAAAAGCCTCCACATCAAAGCTCCTGAAAGCAAAGAAAGTCAAGGTGCTCCGTGATTGGCCAGCCCAGTCACCAGAATTAAACATCATTGAGCATGTCTGGGGTAAGATGAAGGAGAAGGCATTGAAGATGAATCCAAAGAGTCTTGATGAACTCTGGGTGCACCATGGTCTTGCGAGACACAGCGTTTCGTTCCTCTTTATGTCCACACTTGTAGCTGAATGACCACAAAGCTCAACTCCACTAGGCTTGAAAGTAATTACAAACTCTAATTTTAAACACTGTAACCCTGTAGTCAGCTGGTCAGGTAGTGGAGTTCACACCCTGACTAGGCTAATTCTAAATGATTTACAGCCTGCCTGATCACTGTTGGCCGTTTACTTTGGCCAGTTCATCAGGGAAGGCCACTGGTGTCTTGGAGTGCAGATCTCTGTAGTTCAGGTGTGCTTTTGTCCAGGTCTGATGGGTTAATTGAGGAGTGAATTCACATATCAGCCAGAATTCAACTAAATGAACCAGAAATGACCCTATTCTGGGCCACAGTTTGCTTTTATTCTGGCCCAGATCCAGCCCACACCAGACACTTACATCTGGACCACATACTGAATGGAATGATGGCTCTAGGGCGGTCCGCTCATGTTTGTCAGATCTGGGCCACATTAAGCCAAAGCAATACCACATATTAGCCAGAATTCAACCAAATGAAGCAGAACTGACCCTATTCTGGGCCACAGTTTGCTTTTATTCTGGCCCAGATCTGGCCTACACCTTACACTTGCTGGGTGTGGCAAAGTACAAAAATCCCAGCATGCATTGCAGTATGAATACATTATATAGCTTATTGATGCTCCAGTTTTCATTATTTGTTGAGTTTCATACGCTGATTATTGATGTCTCTGTGAGCAGAAGTTTTAGAAATTTTTTTTTGCTTATAAACCTTCATAATTCTGTGGCATGAGCAAGCATGTTATTACGTTACTTCTAATAATGGATTAAACATTGGTTAACATCAGTGAATTATATTAGTTCATTTATTATATCATTTATTATTTTTTCATATATTATTTTATTAATATAAGGTTGTGCCTCACTTCATTTTATTGCTTGTTTGTTTGTTTTTTACTTGTCTTGTTTGCTGTAATGAATAAACTTTTCAAGCAAAGTTCTTAAAAGTTACAGCAGCCCAAAAGAAAAATTATATTAAGAGTTTCAGGGCTATGAGCCCAACTAAAGCAAACACTTTTCTCCATGATGGTGACTTTAGTCTATGTGGTCCACATATGTTTTAAGATATCTGGGCAATATTTGCCACATCTTCTTTGGGTCACTATAGGCTCAAATCCACATTAGCCAGAGCTAACTGTGCCGAATATTCGCCAAAAGTGGCCCACATTTGTTTTAAGATAACTGGGCCACATTTTCTATCTCTTCTCTGGGCCACTATAGGCTAACAACTGCATTAGCCAGAGTTTACTGTGTCGAATATTTGCCAAAAGTGGCCCATATATGTCTTAAGATAACTGGGCCACATTTGCACCTACACATGTAAGCCACTTTAGGTTTAGACCCAGATTACCCTTAAATGACTAGGCCACATTTTTGCCAACAGTGGCCCACATTTGTCCTCCATCATTTTGGCCAAATGTATTATTTTCCACATGGGCCACATTAGGCTCACATTCAGATTACTTTTTGCCATAAGTGCCAAATCTTTGCCTTAAATAGCCTATATATGAATTTGAATCTTTGGCCCCTCTTTGCCATTGTACAGGTGGACCACTTCAGGCTCACATTTATTTTGTCTGGGCCGAAGGAATACCACCAGTGCCGCATAACTGCTTAAGGTGGCCCACATTCGTATGCTATCTGGGTATAGTGCATCATTTGGGACACACACTCTGTTTGTAGTTTAAGATGTATTAACTTAAACTAGATAAACAATGTGAAATATTTAATTGCCAATGACCAGAAATCCAGTCTGTTCAATATAACACTGCAGCAGTTTTGTTTATTCATTCATTAATTTTCTTTTCAGCTTAGTCCCTTTATTAATCTGGGGTCGCCACAGCGGAATGAACCGCCAACTTATCCAGCACATGTTTCACACAGCAGATGCCCTTCCAGCCGCAACCCATCTCTGGGAAACACATATAAACTTATTCACACATTCATACTCTCTGGATAATTTAGCCTACCCAATTCATCTGTACCGCATGTCTTTGGACTGTGGGGGAAACCGGAGCACCTGGAGGAAACCCACACGAATATGCAAACACCACACAGAAACCGCAACTGACCCAGCCGAGGCTCGAACCAGTGACCTTTTTGCTGTGAGGCGACAGCACTACCTACTGCGCCACTATTCGCTAATTCAGGTGTTGCTGTTAGCCAGCTAGTTAACATTACCTTGATGACTGGTTTAAATCAGCAGAATGTGTGTTTTTATTGTTCATTACACAGCGACTCTTCACAGGACAAGATGAAGTGAGTCTTAATACCATACATACAGCAAATGTTTATGTAAAGGGTGAAGATTGCTAGAACATCACTGAAATAAAATGATGCAGAAGCACTTTTCGCTCAGATAATGGCTGTAAATTCGGCTATACATTACACGGCGAATAGCACCGAATCAAAGGCTGAAAGATTATTTTCTTGTAAAGCACACCAATAATCTTCAGATCCATCAAATGGCTTAAATCTCAGCAGTGAAGCTCCAGTCTATCTGCGACTGCCGGATTGTGGCCAGATTCCCCAGAAATGATGCCTGATGGGCAGAATTACTGTACGAGTGAATCCCGCAGCATTAAGTCGAGCAGGAGCGACAGAGGAGGCTGAATAACGGCATTCAGCCAGAACACTTTTGAAGATTTACATCATAATCGGCTCATAAGCATTACTGACCAAGAGCGGGCCTGAGATTTGCTTTGGAAATGTCAGCGGCGTTTTAAGAGAGATCAGTTTAAAGAGGCGCGCCTGCTCGGCTAAAAAGAAAATCGCTATCAATATTCCCTGACGCCGGGCTGCAGATGGCTTTGGCTCTAATTGAAATGGCTTCTGGTGTGTCTGAAAGCGGGACCCGGCCTGATACGGCCGGGTCAC